>NC_091313.1:7500520-7503020 GCF_038502225.1 Cherax quadricarinatus | reverse complement strand
GAAGGAAGGAGGAGAGACAACAAGAAATGACCGTGAAGTATGTGAGGAACTCAACAAGAGATTCAAAGAAGTGTTCACAGAGGAGACAGAAGGGGCTCCAGAAAGACGGAGAGGTGGGGCACACCACCATGTGCTGGACACAGTGCACACAACCGAGGAAGAAGTGAAGAGGCTTCTGAGTGAGCTAGATACCTCAAAGGCAATGGGGCCAGATAACATCTCCCCATGGGTATTGAGAGAGGGAGCAGAGGCGCTATGTGTACCCCTAACAACAATATTCAATACATCTATCGAAACAGGGAGATTGCCTGAGGCATGGAAGACAGCAAATGTAGTCCCAATCTTTAAAAAAGGAGACAGACATGAAGCATTAAACTACAGACCAGTGTCACTGACATGTATAGTATGCAAAATCATGGAGAAGATTATCAGGAGAAGAGTGGTGGAACACCTAGAAAGGAATGATCTCATCAACAGCAGCCAACATGGTTTCAGGGACGGGAAATCCTGTGTCACAAACCTACTGGAGTTCTATGACATGGTGACAGCAGTAAGACAAGAGAGAGAGGGGTGGGTGGATTGCATTTTCTTGGACTGCAAGAAGGCGTTTGACACAGTTCCACACAAGAGATTAGTGCAAAAACTGGAGGACCAAGCAGGGATAACAGGGAAGGAACTACAATGGATCAAGGAATACTTGACAGGAAGACAGCAGCGAGTCATGGTACGTGGCGAGGTGTCAGAGTGGGCACCTGTGACCAGCGGGGTCCCACAGGGGTCAGTCCTAGGACCAGTGCTGTTTCTGGTATTTGTGAACGACATGACGGAAGGAATAGACTCTGAGGTGTCCCTGTTTGCAGATGACGTGAAGTTGATGAGAAGAATTCACTCGATCGAAGACCAGGCAGAACTACAAAGGGATCTGGACAGGCTGCAGACCTGGTCCAGCAATTGGCTCCTGGAGTTCAATCCCACCAAGTGCAAAGTCATGAAGATTGGGGAAGGGCAAAGAAGACCGCAGACGGAGTACAGTCTAGGGGGCCAGAGACTACAAACCTCACTCAAGGAAAAAGATCTTGGGGTGAGTATAACACCAAGCACATCTCCTGAAGCGCACATCAACCAAATAACTGCTGCAGCATATGGGCGCCTGGCAAACCTCAGAACAGCATTCCGACATCTTAATAAGGAATCATTCAGGACCCTGTACACCGTGTACGTTAGGCCCATATTGGAGTATGCGGCACCAATTTGGAACCCACACCTAGCCAAGCACGTAAAGAAACTAGAGAAAGTGCAAAGGTTTGCAACAAGACTAGTCCCAGAGCTAAGAGGTATGTCCTACGAGGAGAGGTTAAGGGAATTCAATCTGACGACACTGGAGGACAGGAGAGATAGGGGGAACATGATAACGACATACAAAATACTGAGAGGGATTGACAAGGTGGACAAAGACAGGATGTTCCAGAGATTGGACACAGTAACAAGGGGACACAGTTGGAAGCTGAAGACACAGATGAATCACAGGGATGTTAGGAAGTATTTCTTCAGCCACAGAGTAGTCAGTAAGTGGAATAGTTTGGGAAGTGATGTAGTGGAGGCAGGATCCATACATAGCTTTAAGCAGAGGTATGATAAAGCTCACGGCTCAGGGAGAGTGACCTAGTAGCGATCAGTGAAGAGGCGGGGCCAGGAGCTCGGACTCGACCCCTGCAACCTCAACTAGGTGAGTACAACTAGGTGAGTACACACACACACACACACATACACATACACACACACACACACACACACACACACACACACACACACACACACACACACACACACATACACACACACATACACACACACACACACATACACACACACACACACTCCCCCCCACACACACACACACATACATCACACACACACACACACACACACACACACACACACACACACACATACACACACACACACACACACATACACACACACACATACACAAACATACACATACACACATACACACACACACACACACACACACACACACACACACACACACACACAAACATCACACACACACACACACACACACACACACACACACACACACACACACACACACACACACACACAGAAACCAAGCTTACAGGTATGATAACAGATGCCATCTTTCCAACGGGATACCAAATCCTGAGGAAAGACAGAGGGAACAGGGGGGGTGGAGGAGTGGCGTTGCTGATCAAAAATCGCTGGAATTTTGATGAGCTGGAGAGAGGAGATAGCGGAGAAGAAAGTGATTACATAGTGGGAACACTTCACTCTGGAGGTCCCAAGGTGGTAATAGCAGTGATGTATAACCCACCACAGAACAGCAGGAGGCCAAGGCAAGAGTACGACGAGAGCAATAGAGCGATGGTTGACACACTGGCTAGAGTGGCCAGAAGAGCTCATGCATGCAGGGCAAAGCTCCTGATCATGGGGGACTTTAACCACAAGGAGATCGATT
>NC_091313.1:7410520-7493020 GCF_038502225.1 Cherax quadricarinatus | reverse complement strand
GCCCATGCTGTCTGCCAGCTCAGTTCATATTTCGCGCCACTGAAGTGCTGCCCTCTGGGCCTGTCCAGGTCTGTGGGAAGCTGGTCCCACACACTCGGACTCACACAGCGGCCTAGCAGGAAGACACAAGGCCTAGTAGCTCTCTCTCGTGGGATGGCCCTCCCGGGCCATGGGCACAACACACAAGCCTATGTACCCACCACGACTTTGCAAATAAAGTAAGAAGTCTCCGAAGACGTCTATCATTCACGCACCCGCTTTCAGTACACCAAATAATCCGTTATATTCGAGGTAATCAGTCCCTCAACCTTGAAGTCGATGTGGTCAGTCCATCAATCTTGAAAAGAATACAGCATATGTGCGAAGAAGTAACTTATATACCGTAGGGAAGGAGAGGTGCAGCAGTCGTAGGTGGTGTCACATTTGACCAATGTGGAAGTAGTTCGTGCCCAAGGGTTACACAAGCTAAGAAATTCCATGTATTAAGATCTCAAGAAGTGGCAGTGTCAGACAGGACATGTGTCTAAAGATACCCAAGAGTTGCAAATGTGTCTAATTTATCAACTTGACGGTTCTCTGAGCCATTCATCTACAATCCTGTCTGAAACTGCAACTTCTTGGGATCTTAATACTTGAGAATTCTTCGCTTGCCTAACCCTTGGGCACGACCTACTTCCACATTGGTTAAATGTGACACCGCCTACGACTGCTGCACCTCTCCTGCCTACGGTATATAAGCTACTTCTTCGCACATATGCTGTATTCTTTTCAAGATTCATGGACTGACAACATCGACTTCAAGGCTGAGGGACTGATTACCTTGAAGTCCTCCTCTCCTTTGTATGGACTGATGAAGCCACTGTGTGGCGAAACGCTTCCTCAATAAAGATACCCAACAGTCGCATATGTGTCGAATTTATCAGGCAATAGGTATGTAGGTGGTCAGCAGCCATTCAAAGAGGTAGTGGGTAGGAAGGTAGGTAGAGAGTAACCATCCATGGAGGTAGTAGGTAGGTAGCCAGCAACCATCCAGAGAGGTAGTAGGCAGGTAGGTAGGTAGCCAGCAACCATCCAGAGAGTTAGTAGGTAGGTAGGTAGCCAGCAACCATCCAGGGAGGCAGTAGGTAGGAAGGTAGCCAGCATCCATCCAGGAGGTAGTAGGTAGATAGGTAGGTAGGTAGCCAGCAACCCTCCAGACAGGTAGTAAGTATGTAGGTAGCAGGTAGGTAGGTAGCCAGCAACCATCCAGGAAGGTAGTAGGTAGGTAGCTAGGTAGCCAGCAACCATCCAGAGAAGTAGTAGGTAGCTAGGTAGCCAGGAACCATCCAGGGAGGTAGCAGGTAGGAATGTAGCCAGCAACCATCCAGAGAAATAGTAGGTAGGAAGGTAGCCACCAACCATCCAGAGAGGTAGTAGGTAGGTAGGTAGCCAGCAACCATCCAGGGAGGTAGTAGGTAGGAAGGTAGCCAGCAACCATCCAGAGAGGTAGTAGATGGGAAGTTAGCCAGCAACCACCCAGGGAGGTAGCAGGTAGGAAAGTAGCCAGCAACTACCCTGGGAGGTAGTAGGTAGGAAGGTAGCCAGCAACCACCCAGGGAGGTAGCAGATAGGAAAGTAGCCAGCAACTACCCTGGGAGGTAGTAGGTAGGAAGGTAGCCAGCAACCACCCAGGGAGGTAGCAGGTAGGAAAGTAGTCAGCAACTACCCTGGGAGGTAGTAGGTAGGAAGTTAGCCAGCAACTACCCTGGGAGGTAGTAGGTAGGAAGGCAGCCAACAACCATCCAGGGAGGCAGTAGGTAGGAAGGTAGCCAGCAGCCATCCAGGGAGGTAGTAGGTAGGAAGGTAGCCAGCAACCACCCAGGGAGGTAGCAGGTAGGAAGGTAGCCAGCAACCATCCAGGGAGGTAGTAGGTAGGAAGGTAGCCAGCAACTACCCTGGGGGAAGTAGGTAGGTAGCTAGCCGGCAACCACCCAGGGAGGTAGTTGGTAGGAAGGTAGCCAGCTACCACCCAGGGAAGTAGCATGTAGGAGGGTAGCCAGCAACCACCCAGGGAGGTAGTAGGTAGGAAGGTAGCCTGCAACCATCCATCGAGGTAGTTGGTAGGAAGGTAGCCAGCAGCCATCCAGAAAGGTAGTGGGTAGGTAGGTAGCCAGCAACCATCCAGGGAGGTAGTGGGTAGGAAGGTAGCCAGCAACCACCCAGGGAGGTAGTAGGTAGGAAGGTAGCCTGCAACCATCCAGGGGATAGTAAGTAGGTAGGTAGCCAGCAACCATCCAGAGAGGTAGTAGATAGGAAGGTAGCCAGCAACCATCCAGGGGGTAGTAAGTAGATAGGTAGCCAGCAACCATCCAGAGAGGTAGTAGATAGGAGGGTAGCCAGCAACCATCCAGGGAGGTAGTAGGTAGGAAGGTAGCCAGCAACTACCCTGGTAGTAGTAGGTAGGTAGCTAGCCGGCAACCACCCAGAGAGGTAGTTGGTAGGAAGGTAGCCAGCAAGCACCCAGGGAAGTAGCAGGTAGGAGGGTAGCCAGCAACCACCCAGGGAGGTAGTAGGCAGGAAGGTAGCCTGCAACCATCCATCGAGGTAGTAGGTAGGAAGGTAGCCAGCAACCATCCAGAAAGGTAGTGGATAGGTAGGTAGCCAACAACCATCCAGGGAGGCAGTAGGTAGGAAGGTAGCCAGCAACCACCCAGGGAGGTAGTAGGTAGGATGGAAGCCAGCAACCATCCAGAGAGGTAGTGGGTAGGTAGGCAGCCAGACACTGTCAGACACTGCAACACAAGGGTATCTTGGTACAGACCTACAGTCAACTTCGACAACCTCTACTAGTGAGAACGGCTGGATTTGAGAGGGACCTGACCTCCCAACTTCTGAGTTCTTACCTCTTCTAGTCACCTCTTGGCGCTATATAAGGCTCCATCTAGGAGTAAGTATATAGTTGTGGGCCGCATCCTGGCCACACCTGAATTTCTATTTTTACTAGAATTATCATATAGTGCTACTCAATTTATCGTTTTTTTTTATCAATATTATAGCTCAATTTTATCATACAAGCTGATAATTGAACTATAATTTACCATCTCCAAAAAACATTTAAATTAGAGCTGTTTTAAATAATTCAAAGAAGCTAATTTTCATTTAGGTCCTGTACTGTAATATGTAACTGATGGGCACGTGAACCCAAATGTTATTGAAAATATTAGCTTCTGATGCCATATTTCTCTCCTATTATGCTGCTGACCAGCTGGAATATGTGCAAGAAAAACATTAGGATTGTTTGCACAAATAATTCTGAAATACAGGATGAAGAGAAAATAATGTTTTAGAATTTAGACTATTAACGTCTACTTAATAGTTAGCGTCATCAACTACATTTTATACAGTAGTTTGCTATTCTTCACAGCAGCGACCATATCTAGTTAGTTAGTTAGTTTAATATGTTTATTATGCACCCCATACCCATCCTGTGGGCGGTAGTCAAAAGATTACAGAGGTACATAATTGGTCCAGGGACTGGACTCCAAAGTTTTGATAGCTGAGCAAGTTACAGAGGTAATGAACTCAATTTACAAAGAACTCACAATTTACAAAGGTAATGAACTCACAATTTACAAAGGTAATTAACTCACAATTTACAAAGAACTCACAATTTACTAAGGTAATGAACTCCAGGTAAGTCTGGTCACAATCATGACAAGTTACAAAGGTATTTACAGATTACAGAGGTACGTAATGGGTCCAGGGACTGGGCCCCCAAAGTTTTGATAGCTGAACTAGGTACAAAGGTAATGAGCTCACAAGTTACAAAGGTAATGAATTCTGTAGAATGGTTACTTACGTTTATACTTTGGCTACAATCATGAACAAATTATAGAGTAATGAGCAATTCACACTTCCACACCCGGTCACAACTGTAATGAGTTATTGGTGCAAATATTGATTGTTGAGTCACACACACCACACACACACACACACACACACACACACACACACACACACACACACACACACACACACACACACACACACACACACACACACACACACACACACACTTTAGTTTAATATCTTTATGCACCCCATACCCATCCTGTGGGCGGTAGTCAAAAGATTACAAAGGTACATAATGGGTCCAGTGACTGGACCCCAAAGTTATGATAGCTGAACTAGTTACAAAGGTAATGAACTCCAGGTAGATCTGGTCACTAATCATGGCAAGTTACAGAGGTAATGAATCAGCTTCACTCCTATACATGGTTACAGTCATGAACAAATTACAAAGTAATGAACCACTGATATGTCCACACCTGGTCACAATTGTAATGAGTTATAAATAAGTGGATCATACACCCACACTAGCGCGCGCGCGCACATACACACACGAGGGTGCACGCACGGACATGTGTACACGAGCGTACAAATATATGCATACACACAAGGATGCACACCCACACACACACACCCACACACACACACACCAACACCCACACACACACACCCTCACACACACCCACACACACACACCCTCACACACACCCACACACACACACCCACACACACACACACACCCACACACCCACACACGCACACACACACCCACACACGCACACACACACACACATACACACACACACACACGCACACACACCCTCACACACACCCGCGCACACACCCTCACACACACCCACACACACGCACGCACGCACACACACACACACACACACACACACACACACACACACACATTCCCAACGCAACTGAGCAACCTATACTACAACCCACTCACTGTTCCCTCTGCCACCAACCCCCATATCACAAACCTCACCCCAACAGCTGTCCCTTATGGGCATTCTGACCCCACCCCCATCAACACAAACCCCACCTACACCACAGCCCCATATAGGCCCCCACCAAGGCTCTCGCTCCCCCAACCCCAATATACTTGCATGACCACAATGATAGAAAAGAAACTAAAGGTTTGGTACACAAACGCGGATGGAATAACGAATAAACATGAGGAGTGGAATGAAAGAATCAGTGAAAAATCCCCAGACATCATAGCAGTCACAGACACAAAACTCGCTGAGACAATAACAGACACAATCTTCCCAACAGGATATCAGATCCTGAGGAAAGATAGAAGGAGTAGAGGGGGAGGAGGGGTTGCACTACTCATAAAACACCAATGGAGATTTGAGGAAATGGAAGGCATGGACATGATTGGAGAAAGAGACTACATTGTAGGTACAATTCAGTCCTGAGAACATAAAGTAGTCATTGGAGTGATGTATAACCCACCACAGAACTGCAGGAGGCCAAGAGAGGAGTACGAAGAAAACAACAGGGTGATGGTGGACACACTGGCTGAGGTGGCAAGAAGAGCTCACTCGAGCAGAGCAAAGTTACTGGTAATGGGCGATTTCAACCACAGGGAGATCGACTGGGAAAACCTGGAGCCACATGGGGGTCCCGAAACATGGAGAGCCAAGATGATGGATGTGGTACTTGAAAACCTCATGCATCAACATGTCAGGGACACAACCAGAGAGAGAGGGGAGGATGAGCCAGCAAGACTGGATCTTATGTTCACCCTGAGCAGTTCAGACATTGAGGACATCACTTACGAGAGGCCCCTTGGAGCTAGCGATCATGTGGTTCTGAGTTTTGACTATATAGTAGAGTTACAAGTGGAGAAGGTAACAGGAACTGAAGGGGACAGGCCAAACTATAAAAGGGGGGACTACACAGGTATGAGAAACTTCCTGCAGGAGGTTCAGTGGGACAGAGAAATGGTAGGGAAATCAGTAAACGAGATGATGGAATATGTGGCAACAAAGTGCAAGGAGGCAGAGGAAAGTTTTGTTCCCAAGGGAAACAGAAATAATAGGAAGACCAAAACGAGTCCTTGGTTTACCCGAAGGTGTAGGGAGGCAAAAACTAAGTGCAACAGAGAATGGAAAAGGTACAGGAGGCATAGGACCCAGGAAAACAAGGAGATAAGTAGAAGAGCCAGAAACGAGTATGCGCAGATAAGGAGGGAGGCCCAGCGACAGTATGAAAACGACATAGCATCGAAAGTCAAATCTGACCCGAAACTGCTGTATAGCCACATTAGGAGGAAGACAACAGTCAAGGACCAGGTGATAAGGCTGAGGAAAGAAGGTGGAGAACTCACAAGAAACGATCAAGAGGTATGTGAGGAGCTCAACACGAGATTTAAGGAAGTATTTACAGTAGAGACAGGAAGGACTCTGGGGGGACAGACCAGATGGGGACACCAACAAGGAATACACCAACAAGTGTTGGACGACATACATACAGATGAGGAGGAGGTGAAGAAACTGCTAAGGGACATCGATACCTCAAAGGCAATGGGACCAGACAACATCTCTCCGTGGGTCCTTAGAGAGGGAGCAGATATGTTGTGCATACCACTTACCACAATCTTCAACACATCCCTGGAAACTGGGCAACTACCTGAGGTATGGAAGACGGCAAATGTAGTTCCCATTTTCAAAAAAGGAGACAGAAAAGAGGCACTAAACTATAGACCGGTGTCATTGACGTGTATAGTATGCAAAATTATGGAGAAGATTATCAGGAGGAGAGTGGTGGAGCACCTGGAACGGAACAGGAGTATAAATGCCAACCAGCACGGATTCACGGAAGGCAAATCCTGTGTCACAAACCTTCTGGAGTTTTATGATAAAATAACAGAAGTAAGACAAGAGAGAGAGGGGTGGGTTGATTGCATCTTCTTGGACTGCAAGAAGGCCTTTGACACAGTTCCTCACAAGAGATTAGTGCAGAAGCTAGAGCATCAGGCGCATATAACAGGAAGGGCACTGCAATGGATCAGAGAATACCTGACAGGGAGGCAACAACGAGTCATGGTACGTAATGATGTATCACAGTGGGCACCTGTGACGAGCGGGGTCCCACAGGGGTCGGTCCTAGGACCAGTGCTATTTTTGGTATATGTGAACGACATGACGGAAGGGTTAGACTCAGAAGTGTCCCTGTTTGCAGATGATGTGAAGTTAATGAGGAGAATTAAATCTGATGAGGACCAGGCAGGACTTCAAAGAGACCTGGACAGACTGGACACCTGGTCCAGCAAATGGCTTCTCGAATTTAATCCTGCCAAATGCAAAGTCATGAAGATAGGGGAAGGGCACAAAAGACCACAGACAGAGTATAGGCTAGGTGGCCAAAGACTGCAAACCTCACTCAAGGAGAAAGATCTTGGGGTGAGTATAACACCGAGCATGTCTCCGGAAGCACACATCAACCAGATAACTGCTGCAGCATATGGGCGCCTGGCAAACCTGAGAACAGCATTCCGATACCTTAGTAAGGAATCATTCAAGACACTGTACACCGTGTATGTCAGGCCCATACTGGAGTATGCAGCACCTGTTTGGAACCCGCACTTGATAAAGCACGTCAAGAAACTAGAGAAAGTACAAAGGTTTGCAACAAGGTTAGTTCCAGAGCTAAGGGGAATGTCCTATGAAGAAAGATTACGGGAAATCGGCCTGACGACACTGGAGGACAGGAGGGTCAGGGGAGACATGATAACGACATATAAAATACTGCGTGGAATAGACAAGGTGGACAAGGACAGGATGTTCCAGGGAGGGGACACAGAAACAAGAGGTCACAATTGGAAGTTGAAGACACAAATGAGTCAGAGAGATAGTAGGAAGTATTTCTTCAGTCATAGAGTTGTAAGGCAGTGGAATAGCCTAGAAAATGACGTAGTGGAGGCAGGAACCATACACAGTTTTAAGACGAGGTTTGATAAAGCTCATGGAGCGGGGAGAGAGAGGGCATAGTAGCAACCGGTGAAGAGGCGGGGCCAGGAGCTAGGACTCGACCCCTGCAACCACAAATAGGTGAGTACACACACACACACACACACACCCTCACACACACCCACACACACACACACACACACACACACACACACACACACACACACACACACACACACACACACACACACACACATGCACACATGTGGTAATGCTTTATTTACAGCTAGCAAAGTCAGGGTATTTTTCCAGAATGGTCTGCAATATACCACTGTGGATAAAATACTTAGCCATTTCTTGAACACTTCTGAGTGAGTTGTTTCTAAATTCATTAATTTGATCACACTCCAGTACATAATGACGCAATGTGTGACAATAGTCCATCTGGCAAAGTTTACATTTCGTTTGGTCTACATCTGGTGGTGGTGATTTAACCTGCCAAAGATACTTGTAACCCAGCCGGAGCCGGGCAGTAGTGACATCCAAGAGTCTGCTTATCTTGTTGGATGCACCATAGACATGTGGCTCCTCCTGCATGATGGAATGATGATAGATGGACTGACTTGTGTCAATCTCCCTAAGTCTTAAGTCAATAAAGTTCATTTGAAGTTCTTTTCGTATTATTGTTCTCAAACTGCTAAATGACAACCCAAGATTGTAATCTACCCCCTCTTTGAAAGCATACAGCTTAGCCAATTTATCAGTTCTATCATGCATCTGAAGACCAATGTGAGATGGAATCCACAGCATGTGCACTCTGACTCCACTGTTCTCAATCTTACCATATCTATGTCTGGCTTCTGACACAAGCATGCCACAATTTATACTTAACGAGTTGAGAGCATTTATGGATGACAGAGAATCAGTTACAATTAAAGTGTCAACCTTAGATACATGGACACATTTGAGTGCAAGGAGTATGGCAAACAGTTCTGTTTGAAGGGTAGAGGCCCAGTTATTGATGCGTGCTCCAATTTCTTTATGAGAGCCATCACTCTGTGTGACAACAGCAGCACTACCAGCTGCACCAGTGGACTGGTGAACAGAACCATCGACATAAATAATTTGTGAAAGATTGTTCTGTGTGACTAAGTTATCAATACAGCTTAAGGCATCATGTTTGGCTTCAAGACGAAGCTTTGGTTGTGATTTAAGAAGAGTTTTGGGGGGAAATGGAGGAATGGTAGTTTGGAATGGGGTAATATCCCATGGAGCAGGGAAATGTCTCTGTTGTCCAACTTGATATAGATCATGTAGCTGGTTCATGCGGAGGTCGGTTCCAGTTTTTTCGATCCATCTGGAAGGATGTTCACCAGTGATGAGGAAAGTTTGGAGGGCTTCTGTGCAGGGGTTTGAATGGGCTAACCTAAGCATATTGACCCCAATAAGGATATTTCTTTCAGTAACACGATCTCTAATGCTTGGAATATTAAGTTCTTTCCGCATATTTAAAATTTTGGCAGTACGAGGGCATCCTAGGATGATCCTCATTGCTTCGTTTTGCAGTTTTTCCAGCCCTCCAAGCTTCCAGTCAGACACGAGTGCAAGTAGTGGCGCTGCATAATCAACCAATGATCTAATATAAGCAAGATACATCATTTTCACAATTTTAACATTAGCACCATACCTGGGATGAAAACCTGCCACAACTCTAAGTGCTCTCAGCCTTTCTTTGTATTGGCGACAAAGTCTCGTTACAACAGGTCCAAGTAGTGGAACCTCAAAGCCTAGATACCTGTATCTGCTTACATATTCTAGAAGAGACCCATCATGCAACTGGATCTGACGAACTGTGCCTCTCTGCCGAGGAGGACGCCTGTTGAGTATCTTTGTTTTATCCCCTGAGATTATTAACCCCAGGTCCTGACACGAGGCTAAAACATGATTAAGAATGTTTTGGGTGTTGGAGAATCCGGTAGTGTGAATCATTATGTCATCAGCAAAACTAAACATATAATGATGGGGCTGGCTAGGCATGGCACTAAGTAAGGCATTAATCAAAATGTTGAAAAGGGTGGGACTAAGCACACCTCCCTGTGGGGTTCCTAATTCAAAATCTTTAGTTACACTTCTATGTCCCTGGAACAACACAGACGACTTTCTGTTGGACAGGTAACCTTTAATCCAGCGGAGAAGCCATCCTCCAACATCCATTCTGGCAAGTTCACTAATGATTACATGTCTGTTGGCTACATCAAAAGCGGATTTAAGGTCAAGGAACGTAGTGTATGAGCTGTCAGTGTGCAGGGTGAGAAAGGTGGCTATGCAATGATGCACACTCCTTCCATGCATGAAGCCATGCAACCGGGGAGACAAGAATTCCTTAATTCTGTGCATAAGACGATTAAGAATCATCCTTTCAAATGTTTTACACAAGCAGCTAGTAAGGGATATTGGGCGAAATGAGTTTTGTTGATTGGGCTTTGGAATGGGAATAATGAGGCTATTGGTCCATGATTTAGGGAGCTCCCCAGTGACATAACTCATGTTATATAATTCAAGTAAAGGATTACCTGGTACTCGACACAGCAATCTGAGTATGTTGTAAGTAATACCATCCTCACCAGGCGACGTGGAGTTGCCCTTAGTTAGTGCTGCATCAAGTTCATAATTAGTGAAAGGAATGTTGCAGTCATCTGCCTTGCTGAGCATAAAGCAAACAAGTCTCTCCCTTGCATCATATTTGTCCATTAATTTCGCCTGTGTGGTACTGGGAAGACTGTCATAGCTAGATGTAGCAGCCCAAGCACTAACTCATTCGCCCTATGCAAGGGATGAGGGTGCGCGATCTGCCCAGTTCTGTTACCCTTAATTCTATTTATGTCCCTCCATGCCCGGCTAAGTGGGGTGTGAGCATTGAGACCATTGACAAATTGTTCCCAGTCTGTTTGCCGCAGCTCTGTCATACGCTCTCTGGCAGCAGCAAGGGCAGTTTGGAAGAGGCTCAGCATTTCAGGGGTACGATGGTTTCTATAGGCTAGGCCTAGTCTGCGAGCAGTACGTTTCAATGTTCGAAGTTTAGAATCATTGTAATAGGTATGATTTTTATAAGACTTATGATTATTATGGAAGTCATTTGGATTTAGAGTAGTGGGAGGTTTCAGAGGCGGCTCTAAGAAGTTCTGAATACTGCTCACAAGGTCATTGTTAAAAGTCTGGACAGAGGTACACTCATAGGAATTATACCAGTCAGTCACATGTGCAACAAAGTCATCATGTTGATCAGGGGAAACATTAAGACGTTTCCGTTTGAATATCCCACCAGGTAGAATAGTATTACCAATATCTAGAGAGGTTAGCCTTGGGAAATGATCAGACGCTATATCTGTTACAATGGAAGACTCACAGCTGGCAGAAGTAATGTTGAAGCCAAGACACAGATCAAGGACACCTCCATAGATATGTGTGGGTTCAAGGTCACCTACAATTTGCACATTATCATGACTGTTTAAGAGTGACAACAGTTGATTGCCATTACGATTACCAAACTGAGAGTTTCCAATGCTTTTGTGTCTTGCATTATAATCACCAATAATGAGAGTAGGTTCAGACTGAGCACAAGTTGGGAGCTCCAAGTAATTAAACTTATCAGCAGGAGCGTACAAGTTAAATATGTTGAGAGCAGAGTTCCCAATATAAATCCTAACACCGTGATCCTGTAGCCCCTCTGTTTTCTTATGTGCAAGAAGTTGATGGGGAAGTGATTTTTTAATATATAGAACACAAGAATTAGTAGATCATATCTTGGAAAGAATTTAACTTTATGTAAGATTCTTGCTGATTTATTCACTCAGATATTTGTAGGGCACCATTAACGTTCTTTTTATTCTTGATATTTATTTTATAGATATTAATTTTACTGCAAATGCTTTAACATTCTGCATTTGAGTGAGATGAACTAAGGAGAGAGTGAGAGAGAGGTAGCGAAATTTGTCAGATCAACAAGATGATTCTCTCTCGACAACAGTAAGTTTATCCAGGTACAGGTACACATGAGTACAGTTACATAAATTTAGGGTGACTACAACTGTCATACATAGCAACATGTGTGTAAATTACTGATAACCCAAAAAAGTTAGACGAAGTTACTTATTTCCATTGGGGTCCTTGCAATATCTTATCGTTATGATACACAGAAGTCATTGATGATGAATTAGACACACGTGTCACATCGGGGTATCTTTGTAAACTTTTCGTCATCCAGTGGCTTTATCAGTATAATACACAGACATAAACTGAAGACAGTGGAAGACAAGTTGATCAGTCCCTCAGCCTAGGAGCAGGTGATGAGCACCGTAGTCATGATAAATCTGAAGCATTGGCAAGAAGACTGGTGCTGATATACTGGAGTCAGACGAAATGCAGCAGACAAAGGCATAGTCAGTGATTTCGTCTGCCCCACGAGTTGGACCAGAAGTTAGCTGATGTCCTCTGGACAAGTGGGTGGGTGGGAATTATTGGTTTAGAGAAAGACCTGCCTAGTTTAGGCCAGTAGGCCTACTGTAGTGTTCCTCCATTCTCATGCTCTTATGCTAAGAAGTAACTGCTTGACACAGTAATCTATTTTCATGTGTAAAAAAATTACTTAATTTATCTAAAATCTATTTTTAAGGATTCATATACAAAATAAAAAAAAATGCTGACCCATTAGCATAACCTCTCTAGGCTGGAAAGTGTGCAAAGAACTTTCACGGCACACATAAGTACAATAAGGTACCTAAATTACTGGGAACAAATGAAACCCCTTCATTTGTATTCCCTGGAACGCAGGCGAGAGAGATACATGGTAATATACACTTGGAAAATCCTCGAGGGATTGGTATCAAACTTGAACACGAAAATCACTCCCTTTGAAAGCAAAAGACTCGGCAGGAGATGCAACATTCCTCCAATGAAAACAGGGGCGCCACGAGTACACTGAGAGACAACACAATAAGTGTCAGGGGCCCAAGACTGTTCAACTGCCTCCCAGCATACATAAGGGGGATAGCCAATAGACCCCTGGCTATTGTGGAGAAAATTTTTCCAGAAAGGGAATTTCAGCCCTCTCAGCCCTTTCAGCCCCCTGTGGGACTCAGCCCTCCAGAGGGGCTGATAGACTCTCTTGCTTTCTGATCAACAGTTTAATTTGAAGCAGACGCAGTATCAGCGTGTACCAATGATTGTTACACCACTCTCCTTGCAAGAGATCAGCGTTGCAACCATAGTGTGGGTTAACAAGAATAATTACTCTCTTTACCTTAGCAGGAAAATAAGGAAAACCCTGCACCCACTTTATTTACAAGTTAAGGCTATCATAAATTGTCCTCTACTACTAGATAACAAGAAATCTGCTATCTTGTATAGAATACTGTTGCAGTATTTAGCAAGGAAGAGTAATAACGCTGAATTCAGCAAATCCTTTGTAAGGAGGGCGAATTGAGGGCTGAGGGCGCTATGCAGGGCAGATTGGCTTCAGGAGAAGGGGAAGCGTGGGTCGCGCGAGCATTACCCCTGAACAAAGGAACAATGCTTTAACTCTTATACAATCTCAGAAATTCGCGGTAGAACTATTACACAGTGAATTATCTTCCTGTTGTGACATTACCACAAAACTCATGGACATATATTAAAGAACAGTATAGTGTAACAGTGTGAGTGTTGCAAATTTCCCGGCTGAGTGGAGGACAGTGCGACATTCCTCAAAAGACACTTCTGCTTCCATCAAGTTACTCATGTAAGAGATCTGGAGCATACTAAGCCAATTTATGTATTTGTAAATACATGAGAGAGAGAGATGCTTAGCTTAAGTGAAGGCTCAACGTCCCCACAGCCACCACCGGGTCGTTCCCTCGATGAGCCGTATATGCTCCAGCCCTGGGCTGTGGGAATCCAAGTAATAGTGAATAATTACCCCAAAGGAGCGTATATTTCAGCATTTCACTTTAATGAATTAATGCTGAATAGATGGCCACTTACTTGTTTGGGCTTGATGGCCCACCCATTAGTGCCATCTATAGGACTGTCTCAATCACCTTGTGACTACAAGACATTGCAGTTTCCATGTTTAACAAGTGAGATTGAAACCTCCCTTGCCCTTTGTAATGTGAGTTATGGTGTTGACAGCACCATGTACGAAGGTATGGGGGCAATGCTAGCACAACACACACTTTCCCTTCTTCTCCTGAAGCCAATCTGCCCTGCATAGCGCCCTCAGCCCTCAATTCGCCCTCCTTACAAAGGATTTGTTGAATTCAGCGTTATTACTCTCCCTTGCTAAACACTGCAACAGTATTCTATATAAGATAGCAGATTTCTTGTTATCTAGTAGTAGAGGACAATTTATGATAGCCTCAACTTGTAAATAAAGTGGGTGCAGGGTTTTCCTTATTTTCCTGCTAAGGTAAAGAGAATAATTATTCTTGTTAACCCACACTATGGTAGCAACACTGACCGCTTGCAAGGAGAGTGGCGTAACAGTGACTGGTATACGCTGGTACTGCATCTGCTTCAAATTAAACTGTTGATCGGAAAGCAAGAGAATCTATCAGCCCCTCTGGAAGGCTGAGTCTCTCAGGGGGCTGAAGGGGCTGAGAGGGGTGAAATCCCCTTTCTGGAGAATTTTTCTCCACAGCTGTCTTGAAGAATATGCTGGATAGGTACCTGAAGTCAGTACCTGAGCAGCCTAGCTGTAGTTCGTACGTCAGTTTGTGTGCGGCCAGCAGTAACAGCCTAGTTGATCAGACCCTGATCCACCACGAGGCCTGGTCTCAAACCGAGCCGCGGGGGTGTTGACCCATGAAGCCCTCTTCAGGTATACTCCAGGTATAACCTCTTCAGTAATACTGCTTAATTTGGAACATGTCAGCAGCAAGCCTGACAGATATCATACTTATTATGCCTTATAGAATTATGAAAATATTTAGTTTGGAATATGCCGTATTTGTAGTTATTTTATGCGAAATTATCAACAGACATTCAAAATTTCATTTACCAATATTAGTTCTGTTTTCATGCAATTGGATTTTACTTATGAAAGAAATCGCATATTTTATAAATATATTTTCAGGATCTGAAACCCACAATTATCATAACAGACTATCCAATAACAGCTAAAGGTGTCATGTACTGTAGAAAGGCGAAATTATCGGACACAATTTAATTTTCGTACGAATGGCGGCCCATTCGTAACGTCCCTGGATGGAAAAAACAACCCACTACTTTGTTTTCATGGTTTATCCTGGGTTAGTAGCTCTCCGGCGCTAATAATCAGAAAAAAAAGGCCCCAGTGGTTTAAGAAACGAGATACTTGCCGACCAATGGTCAGCTCAGCATAAGAACCTTCGGTCAGTGTTCCTCCTCTTCTCTCTCACACACACATGATCTCTGCCACACCCACATGAACTCTCCCACACATACATGAACTCTCCCACACACACATGATCTCTCCCACATACAGACATGATCTCTCCCCACGCACATATGATTTCTCCCAAAACACATGATCTCTCCCACACACAGACATGATCTCTCCCACATACAAACATGACCTCTCTCACACACATACACATGATCTCTCACCCCACACACATCATCATCTCTCCCACACATACACACACACATAAGAACATAAGAACATCACACACATCATCTCCCATACACACCACAAACACACACACACACACATACACACACACACACACACACACACACACACACACACACACACACACAGTCATAGAGTAGTCAGGCCGTGGAATAGCCTAGAAAGTGACGTAGTGGAGGCGGGAACCATACATAGTTTTAAGGCGAGGTATGAAAAAGCTCATGGGGCAGGGAGAGAGAGGACCTAGTAGCAATCAGCGAAGAGGCGGGGCCAGGAGCTATGACTCGACCCCTGCAACCACAAATAGGTGAGTACACACACACACACACGCCCACACACACATCATCATCTCCCCCTCCTCCACATATTATCTACTCAAACATACATCTTTCCCCAAACACATCATCTCTCCCCCCCACACACATTATTTCTCCCCCACACACATCATCATCTCCCACACACACACACGCACACATCATCCCTCCCCCACATACATTATCATCTCCCCCACTCACATATCTCCCCCCCACACATCATCCCCATCCCACAAACATACATCTCTCCCCCACACACATCATCTCCCACTGCACACACATCATCTCTACCCACACACACTGATCATCTCCCCCATACACACATCATCTCCCCCACACACACATCATCTCCCCCACACACACATCATCTCCCCCACACACATATCTCCTCCAACACACACATCATCTCCTCCCACACACACACACACACCTCTCCTCCCCCCCACACACACATCATCTCCCGCCACACACACACATCTCCCACACATACACATCATCTCTCCCACACACACATCATTTCCCCCCACACACATCATCTCCCCCCACACACATCATCTCCCCCATACACATCTCCGGCACACACACACACACACACATCAACTCCCCCACACACAATCATCTCCCCCACACACACACACACATCTTCTACCCCACACACACACATCACATCCCCCCACACACACCATGTCTCCTACACACATCATCTCTCTCACACACCTATCACATCCCCACACACACACAACATCTCCCACACACACACATCACCTAGCCCACGCATCAACTTACACACATCATCTCCCCCCACAATCTTCTACCCCACACACACATCATCTCCCCAACACACATATCTCCTCCAACACACACATCATCTCCTCCCACACACACATCACCTCCCCCCACACAATCATCTCCCATACACACACACACATCATCTCTTCCCACTAACACTCACACATCATCTCCCGCCACACACACACACACACACACACACACATCTCCCACACATACACATCATCTCTCCCACACACACACATCATTTCCCCCCACACACATCATCTCCCCCACACACATCTCCCCCATACACATCTCCGGCACACACACACATCAACTCCCCCACACACAATCATCTCCCCCACACACACACATCTACCCCACACACACATCACATCCCCCCACACACACCATGTCTCCCACACATACATCATCTCTCTCACACACCTATCACATCCCAACACACACACACACACACATCTCCCACACACACACACACACAACATCTCCCACACACACACACACACAACATCTCCCACACACACACATCACCTAGCCCACGCATCAACTTACACACATCATCTCCCCCACACACATCTTCTACCCCACACACACATCATCTCCTCCCACACACACACACACACACACAATCTCACACACATACACATCATCTCTCCCACACACACATCATTTCCCCCACACACATCATCTCTCCCACACACATCTTCTCCCCCATACACGTCTCCGGCACACACACATCAAATCCCACACACACACATCATCTCCCCTACACATACACATCTACTACCCCACACACACATCACATCCCCACACCCACACACACACACACACACACACACACACACACACACACACACATCATCTCTCCCACACACACATCATCACCACACACACATCATCTCCCCTCACATACATCCCCTACATACATCTTCTTCCCCACACAAACATCATCCCCACACATCACATCCCCCCCAAACGCATCATCTCCTCACACACACATCATCTCTAGCACACACACACTTCTCCCCCAAACAAACATCATCTCCCCACACACAATCTCCCCCACACAGACATCTCCCCCACACACATCATCTCCCCGCACACATCATCTCCCTCACACATCTCACACACACATCTCCCCACACACACACAATCATCTCCCCTACACACATCATCTCCCTCCACACACACATCATCTCCCCCACACACATCATCTCCCCATACACATTTCCGGCACACACACATCAAATCCCCCACACACACATCATCTCCCCTACACATACACATCTTCTACCCCACACACACATCACATCCCCCCACACACACACATCATGTCGCCCACACACACATCATATCTCTCACACACATCACATCCCCACACACACACACATCATTTCCCCCACACACACATCTCCGCCACACACATCTTTCTCCATTTCTTCACATTTATGTTCTCTCTTTCCTGTTTGTTCTAAATAGTACCAGGACACTGAGAGTTACTGTTAGTATACTTAAAGTTACTGTCGACATACTGAGAGATGGTGTCGGGATGCTGAGAGCTGCTCCTTCTCAGCATCAAGGCACGCAGTGTCAGCATCAGTAAAGAGAGGATTGTAGTCTCCGACTTTGTTAGTGGTTAAGCCTAATTACGTCACTGTGACATTAATTCCACGAAGTAAACAAAACTTCCATTTTAAACCAACATTAACTTACCAAGTTAACTTGAATATAAAAAAAAACATTAACCAGTTACACTTTAACGTAATGTAGAAAAAAAATAGATTTGTGCCACAGAAGCCGGTGAATTACCTAACATTAAGAATGATTACTGCTAAGAGCGAGGTGTGTACAGTGCTCCTGTGAGGGGAGCAGTAATGTAGACGGGGAGAGCAGGTAGGAAGACAGGAGGGAGCAGGTGGGAGCATAGGAGGGAGCAGGTGGGAGCATAGGAGGGAGCAGGTGGGAGCATAGGAGGGAGCAGGTGGGAGCATAGGAGGGAGCAGGTGGGAGCATAGGAGGGAGCAGGTGGGAGCATAGGAGGGAGCAGGTGGGAGCATAGGAGGGAGCAGGTGGGAGCATAGGAGGGAGCAGGTGGGAGCATAGGAGAGAGCAGGTGGGAGCATAGGAGGGAGCAGGTGGGAGCATAGGAGAGAGCAGGTGGGAGCATAGGAGGGAGCAGGTGGGAGCAAAGGAGGGAGCAGGTGGGAACAAAGGAGGGAGCAGGTGGGAGCAAAGGAGGGAGCAGGTGGGAGCATAAGAGGGAGCAGGTGGGAGCAGGTGGGAGCAGGTGGGAGCATAGGAGGGAGCAAGTGGGAGCAATGGAGGGAGCAGGTGCGAGCAAAGGAGGGAGCAGGTGGGAGCATAGGAGGGAGCAGGTGGGAGCAAAGGAGGGAGCAGGTGGGAGCATAGGAGGGAGCAAGTGGGAGCAAAGGAGGGAGCAGGTGGGAGCAAAGGATGGAGCAGGTGGGAGCAAAGGATGGAGCAGGTGGGAGCAAAGGAGGGAGCAGGTAGGAGCATAGGAGGGAGCAGGTGGGAGCAGAGGGAGCAGGGGGAGCATAGGAGGGAGCAAGTGGGAACAAAGGAGGGAGCAGGTGGGAGCATAGGAGGGAGCAGGTGGGAGCATAGGAGGGAGCAGTTGGGAGCATAGGAGGGAGCAGGTGGGAACAAAGGAGGGAGCAGGTGGGAACAAAGGAGAGAGCAGGTGGGAACAAAGGAGGAAGCAGGTGGGAACAAAGGAGGAAGCAGGTGGGAGCATAGGAGGAAGCAAGTTGGATCATAGGAGGGAGCAGGTGGGAGCAAAGGAGGGAGCAGGTGGGAACAAAGGAGAGAGCAGGTGGGAACAAAGGAGGGAGCAGGTGGGAACAAAGGAGGGAGCAGGTGGGAACAAAGGAGGAAGCAGGTGGGAACAAAGGAGAGAGCAGGTGGGAACAAAAGCAGAGAGCAGGTGGGAACAAAGGAGGAAGCACGTGGGAACAAAGAAGGAAGCAGGTGGGAACAAAGGAGGGAGCAGGTGGGAACAAAGGAGGAAGCAGGTGGGAACAAAAGAGGGAGCAGGTGGGAACAAAGGAGGAAGCAGGTGGGAACAAAGGAGGAAGCAGGTGGGAACAAAGGAGGAAGCAGGTGGGAACAAAGGAGGGAGCAGGTGGGAACAAAGAAGAGAGCAGGTGGGAACAAAGGAGGAAGCAGGTGGGAACAAAGGAGAGAGCAGATGGGAACAAACGAGGGAGCAGGTGGGAATAAAGGAGAAAGCAGGTGGGAACAAAGGAGAGAGCAAGTGGGAACAAAGGAGAGAGCAGGTGGGAACAAAGGAGAGAGCAGGTGGGAACAAAGGAGAGAGCAGGTGGGAACAAAGAAGAGAGCAGGTGGGAACAAAGGAGGAAGGTGGGAACAAAGGAGGAAGGTGGGAACAAAGGAGCAGATGGGAACAAAGGAGGAAGTAGTTGGGAACAAAGGAGAGAGCAGATGGGAACAAAGGAGTGAGCAGGTGGGAACAAAGGAGGAAGTAGGTGGGAACAAATGAGAGAGCACATGAGAACAAAGGAGAGAGCAGGTGGGAACAAAGGGGGAAGCAGTTAAAGAAGAGAGCAGGTGGGAACAAAGGAGAGAGCAGATGGGAACAAATGAGGAAGTAGGTGGGAACAAAGGAGAGAGCACATGGGAACAAAAGAAAGAGCAGGTAAGAACAAAGGAGAGAGCAGGTGAGAACAAAGAAGAAAGCAGGTGGGAACAAAGGAGGAAGTAGGTGGGAACAAATGAGAGAGCAGATGGTAACAAAGGAGAGAGCAGGTGGGAACAAAGGAGGGAACAGGTGGGAATAAAGAAGAGAGCAGGTGGGAACAAAGAAGAGAGCAGGTGGGAACAGAGGAGAGAGCAGGTATGAACTAAGGAGGAAACAGGTGATAACAAAGGAGAGAGCAGGTGGGAACAAAGGAGAGAGCAGGTGGGAACAAAGGAGAAAGCAGGTGGGAACAAAGGAGAGAGCAGGTGGGAACAAAGAAGAGAGCAGGTGGGAACAGAGGAGAGAGCAGGTATGAACTAAGGAGAAAGCAGGTGGGAACAAAGGAGAGAGCAGGTGGGAACAAAGAAGAGAGCAGGTGGGAACAGAGGAGAGAGCAGGTATGAACTAAGGAGGAAACAGGTGGGAACAAAGGAGAGAGCATGTGGGAACAAAGGAGGAAGCAGGTGGGAACAGAGGAGAGAGCAGGTGGGAGCAAATTAAAGAGCAGGTGGGAAAAGAGGAGAGAGCAGGTGGGAACAAAGGAGGAAGTAGGTGGGAACAAAGGAGAGAGCAGGTGAGAACTAAGGAGGAAGCAGGTGGGAACAAAGAAGGAAGCAGGTGGGAACAAAGGAGAGAGCAGGTGGGAACAAAGGAGAGAGCAGGTGGGAACAAAGGAGGAAGCAGATGGGAACAAAGGAGAGAGCAGGTGGGAACAAAGAAGAGAGCAGGTGGGAACAAAGGAGGAAGCAGGTGGGAACAAAGGAGAGAGCAGGTGGGAACAAAGTAGAGAGCAGGTGGGAACAAAGTAGAGAGCAGGTGGGAACAAAGGAGGAAGCAGGTGGGAACAAAGGAGAGAGCAGGTGGGAACAAAGGAGGAAGAAGGTGGGAACAAAGGAGAGAGCAGGTGGGAACAAAGGAGGGAGCAGGTGGGAAGAAAGGAAGGAGCAGGTGGGAGCAAATTAGAGAGCAGGTGGGAACAGAGGAGAGAGCAGGTGGGAACAAACGAGGGAGCAGGTGGGAACAAAGGAGGGAGCAGGTGGGAACAAAGGAAGGAACAGGTGGGAACAAAAGAGAGAGCAAGTGGGAACAAAGGAACAGGTGGGAACAAAAGAGAGTGCAGGTGGGAACAAAGGAGGAAGCAGGTGGGAACAAAGGAGGGAGGGGGGATGTTTATCTTGTGTGTTATACACTCCATTGTAAAACTAAAAAACTGTAAAATAACGTAATTTCGACCCCACGCCTTTGTTTTCCTCTATGCGGCAGGGTGTGTGTTTTTTCTAACTGTAACCATAAGAAAATTAGAAAACGAAAAGCTAAATAAGATTAACCAATATTTTTTTTTCATCTTTGCTTACCCAGGTAACCTCCAGGTAATCCTTAGTTCTACTGTACAGTCAGTCGTCATCTACCCGTTTAACCCAAAGAGTAGAAAAAAAAAATATGGAGCATTCTGGCTGGTCAATCCAATTCAACAGAACTCGTCCATAAAATACATTAAAATGCAAGTTTACAGAATTTAATAGATTATGGCTCTCTGAAATTTCCTTGACGATGTTGGTTCACTCGTAGAGAACAACTGCAGCATTCCCTCGTGACTCGTCTTAACGTATAGAAATTTGCTATTAATTCGCGGGTGTGGGGTAAGCTATGAACGCCTGGCCCTGTGCAGGGTAATTACTTGTAATATAGTCGTAGCAATTAGGTAGTCATTAAGGCTGCTAATGGTCGGTTGAGATGATGGCCGGTTACAGGAGCTGTTCGTTTAACTTGAACGATCCCTCGTTTTATTGGTGCACGACATGCAAGGTAGACTGAAGCATGCAATGTCTACTGAAGGTTGCAAAGCAGAATGAAGTTTGTAAGGTAGATTGAAGGTTGCAAGGTAGACTGAAGGTTGTAAGGCAGATTGAAGGTTGCAAGGTAGACTGAAGGTTGTAAGGCAGATTGAAGGTTGCAAGGTAGACTGAAGGTTGTAAGGTAGATTGAAGGTTGCAAGGTAGACTGAAGGTTGTAAGGCAGATTGAAGGTTGCAAGGTAGACTGAAGGTTGTAAGGTAGATTGAAGGTTGCAAGGTAGACTGAAGGTTGTAAGGTAGATTGAAGGTTGCAAGGTAGACTGAAGGTTGTAAGGCAGATTGAAGGTTGCAAGGTAGACTGAAGGTTGTAAGGTAGATTGAAGGTTGCAAGGTAGACTGAAGGTTGTAAGGCAGATTGAAGGTTTCAAGGTAGACTGAGGGTTGCAAGACAGACGGAAGCTCATTATATGTGTATAATATTGTATAATATATATATATATATATATATATATATATATATATATATCACATATATATAAATATATATTTATTTATATTGTGCAGTATAATCGCAGTGACTCACTTTGAGAAGCCAGATATAGATAATGGAAAATCGGAAAAATGAAAATAATTTTTTTTATGGATTCCGTCAAATATTCACGATAAAGAAGTTTTTAATTTACTCAGATAAAATACCCTGAAGGAAAATGTATAATACAACTTTGGTATGTCTGTCTAACATCTGGAATAAAATTAAGAGAAAAGCAAATAATGTAGCTTAATGTCAAAGGAATGCAATTCCTTTATTTTACGTAGATGTAAAGTTCGGATGTGACTCCAGCATCACTAGCATCACTAGCACTATCTAACAATTTGCTGTAGTTGGGCGACACAACAAAGAACAATGCTCGAAAATCGTAATAATTCTGTATTACAGTCATCACAAGCCCAGTCTATCGCTACAGATGAAACTAACTTAGGTACTCTCTTTAATACGTGGAGGGGAATTATGTGCCTCGAGTCCTATAATATTCTCTGTAATACCTTGGGAATTAGTGTGGGTGAGATCGGTTTATAAGTGCTCGAAGCTATGAAGGATTCTGTCATTGGTTGGAAGATGCATGAAAGGTGGGGTACCATGAAGCCTCCCTGACCTGTACCAAATAAGCAGAAGAAATGGTCAGCCGTCTCATAGTTGCCAGAGAGTCACAATTTCAAACTACGGTTAAGAGAATAAAAAAAAAAAGGGTCCTGATATTCGAAATGTCATTATTAAAACCGGTTCGTAAGTATTTGTTTACCTGACAAATATGCATTATTGCCATTGCCAGAGCTTTGGTCACATAGCAGCATAATATCATTATAAGGATCGCCCACCTAGGTGCACTTTTCGCGCTGGCAATCATGAATCTAGAAACTGTGACAACTCTGGTATGAACTGCTTCTCCAGAGATGCTCCTCGGGGTAAAATTAATCTTTCTCGGTCTAGTTCAAACTGTCCAGAGACGATACTGCAGCTTCGTAAATTAAGAGAGAACACTAATTTTACAGATTAAAAAAATTTCTAAAGTCCTCAAGTACCTCCAAGCCCCTGAAGGTGGGATTGTTGAATATCCACTGAATAAGAAATAAGTTTATGCATGTTGTTGAGGTTCTGAAAGAGTTTTCTCTGTATTGTGTCTGACAAACATTCACGTTGTAGTCCAACAGAACAGTGGTTGCAGCAGCTACTCTTTCCAGTTTTTTTTTTTTTTCGATTTTTCATATTCCGATGCCACTGGCTACTCAGGGGTGGGGAAGTTAATCTTTCATTCTTCATTTTTGTGAGCCTGCGGTGTCATCTGAAGTAACAGACACAGCAGTTAATTTTCATCGGCTGATTGTGAGACTGATGGTTGTGTATCATCCTTCCGCAAATGACAATGATTCATTGTTTCATGATGAACTTTATTTTTTTTACTGAATCCTTTGCAAGGACGAGTGGTCATCTTGTATGTGGCTACTATAATTATGGGACTGATTATCCACAACCGAAGCCCTATTAATGTGAGTTTATGGAGCTAATAGAACTTCATAAGTTTGAGAATAATGTGCTATTGCCCACCTGCATTGGTGGCCATATGTTGGAATTGGTTCTGTCTAACGTCAATTTTTCGACCATTAAAGATATCGACGTAATATCTTTTGATATTACCGTCTGTGATGATATTGTCGTTACTTTAGGTCTTGATATTCCGGTGCCGCCCTCTTGTGGGAAAATGCTGTCTTCTGTTAATTACAGAAATATTAATTTGGATCAAGGTGGAATGATGTTGACAAATGCTTTTTGCAGGGTGTATATATCTGCATTGTCGACCAGTTAGAAAAGATGACTATGAAGTGTTTGAGGCTATTGCTTGCAAGCTCTGCCCTTTGAACTCCAAGATGACAAATGCTAAACCTTATTTCTACAAAGTACAACTTACAATTGATATAAGAATAGTTGACATTATTGGCAGACTTTATAGAAAGCCCCTGGTTAGGTAGAACATTTTGGGATCATTATTAGTGACGTCGTCCTTTGGTACAATTCCTTTCTTGCTCTCTACGTAGGTCTCGTAGGAGTGCGGCGAGTCCACATGGCAGACTGTGTATTCCTAGATAATGGTATGATTATGTAAAAACACGTAGAGAAGTCTGAACCGGTTACAGGCTCGTGAGGTGGAATGGTGAAGGGGACAAAAAATAAAATCTTGTGGTGGCGATCAGCGGCTCCTGTTCACCCATGTTGACTTGATTGAGTGCCACTAAAGTTACTCTCTCAACTTTTGATTCTTGTTACGGTTCGAATCTTAATCTTTAGCCAGGTTAGTGAACTCCGTAACAATACACTTCATAGAATGAGAAGATATTTCCAAACTTAGAAATGTAAGGCACAAATAATAGTTGCTCAGTCTTTTCCTAGTCTCTTTTTATTTAAAAGCTTAAATACTTTAGATATTCACAAATATCTATTAAATATCACTTTGGTCAGAAACTTTCCTTCACACAAGAAAACTCTTAAATAAAATGAACATCATAGACCCCCTCTGGAGACTATGTCAGTATGGTCACTACACTTGATAATGATCAGAGGAATATTACTGCTTCCTCAATAGTAACATTACTTGTGTGCAAGTACATATATTGAGAATTAACACTTTCACTGAGTAACTCCCTGGCATAAGGAATATATCACAAAGTTCTAAGCTTGACACTGGTCGTCACATCGTAACCTGAAGGTAACAGTAATTGTCCGCAGACTTCACTTCACAATAAACCACAAGCTGGTTCAGGAGTTTCTATAACAGAATTCTCTATCCAAGTGAGAATAAGGCAGAGCGTACTAGGAGGGTAGCTCAGTCACTGCACACTGAGTCGACAGAGAGAGCGAACTGAATTAACACAGTTAATCTATACATGACATCAACTCGCCAAAGGGGAGAGGGAATAGTAGGCTAAACTACCCTCCAAGGACATACCTTGTTTCAACTTTTAGCCAGCTGTACCTACCTACCTAACATTACTCAAAATACGTATATATATATATATATATATATATATATATATATATATATATATACATCATACCCGGGTATATTCCTAAATCAGATAATATTATAAACTAGTGGAATCTTTAATTTAGCTAATATTAAAGAAACCCCGAGTATAATATTAAGTGGATAATACATAAATTAATCTCATTATGACCTTGGTCATAACAATTCTGCTATTCAGGTCGCCTCAGCCTTTTCTAATTATTTTGGTAGGAAAATAAAATATATTCTTTCAGACATAAATTCAACTCAAGCGGGTGCCGAGTTCTCTACGACTGTTCCAGCTCAAAGTGTATGACAGGTTACTATTTTTCAGTTTGTTTTAGTCAGTCAGGACTGGGCTCTGGGGTATGTTAGAGGTTCACATAAAGTATATTGTGTAATGGATCCTGTAAATCATTTAAAGATCTTGTCCGTATATGAAACTGCTGTTTCTTTTATAATTGTAGATCATTGTTTTCAAAGCGGATGTTTTCCACGATCATTATTTTCAAAGCGGATGTTTTCCACGGTCACTGAAGCGGGGCTTGGTACATCCCTTCCTCAAGAAACCTTTCCACGAGTCATAAAACTTATCAGACTATCATCCTGTTTCAGATCTTATTCAATTCAATTCAATTCAAGCTTATTCTCTATACGGGTTACAATGTGGGGTTTACAGGTTTTGGGTATTGTGTGGTTTACATGTTATAAAATACTAATTACAGAGGGGGCTACTAGGACACCTAGCCTGGCTAGGCATTTCTAGCAGACTTAGATTAATTCTTAACATTAAATCCTTACAGATTATAGTAATAAGGCTAAGTGACTACATCATAATTTGTGAGTTTAGCAATGTGAATGCTTTTGTTTTGGCACAATACAAAGTGTCTATATTGGAGTATCATAGGCAAACTTATGACTAGTTAGGATTTATTATTTTAAGATTAAGATTAGTATTTCTGGGTTTATAGTCAGTGGGTGAGTGAGTGTAATTCTGAACCACCAGGTGGTTATAATGTAGTTGCCGGGGTGGATCAGGGAGATAAGATGTTTTCTAACTGCAGTTTTGAAAGTGATGAATGTGTCTGCAGTTCAAGAGTTTTCAGGTAGGGTGTTCCAGATTTTAGGTCCTTTGAAATACACTGAATTTTTGTAAAGGTTTAGTCGAACATGGGGAATGTCATAGAGATGTTTGTGTCTGGTGTTATGCCTGTGGATCCTGTCACAACTATCAAGAAAGCATTTTAGGTCAAGGTTAATATTGGAATTTAAGGTCCTGTAGATATAGATTGCACAGTAGTAAGTTTGAATGTTCTGAACAGGGAGTAAGTTTAGATCTATGAAGAGTGGCGGGGGGGGGGGTGTTGCCAGGGATGGGATTTAGTGATTATTCTTACTGCGGCTTTTTGTTGGGTTATTATTGGCTTTAGGGGTGTTGCTGTAGTTGAACCCCAAGCACAGATAGCATAGGTGAGGTATGGATATATAAGTGAATGGTATAGTGTGAGAAGGGCAGTTTGCGGCACGTAGTATCGTATCTTGGAGAGGATCCCCACCGTTTCGGATACTTTTTTTGTTATGTGTTGGATATGGGTGCTGAAATTTAGGTTTTTGTCGAGGTATAGGCCAAGGAATTTGCCCTCATTATGTCTGGCAATTAGAGTGTTGTCGATCTTAATGTTAAGTTGCGCAACACCTGCTCTGCTACCAAACATAATATAGTAGGTTTTGCCAGTGTTAAGTGTAAGTTTATTGGCTGTCATCCAAGTCGATATTTTTAGCAGCCCCTCGTTAACAATGGTGTTGAGGGTGGCAAGATTAGGGTGGTAGATGACATAAGTCGTGTCGTCAGCAAAGAGAATGGGTTTCAGGTGTTGGGATATGTTTGGAAGATCATTGATGTAAATGAGGGAGAGCAGGGGTCCAAGGACACTTCCCTGCGGAACTCCAGTATCAAGTGGCCGTATTGATGAGGCTGTCTTTAATGGTGACATACTGATACCTATTAGAAAGGTAGGATTTAAAATATGCCATAGCGGTCAAGTTTGTGGAGTAGGATGCCTTGGTCTACTGTATCAAACGCTTTTCTTAGGTCAATAAAAATTCCTAGCGGATATTCCTTATTTTCCAATGCTGTGTAAAGCAGGTCTAGCATTTTTATAATTGCATCATTAGTGCTTTTATTTTTCCTGAATCCAAATTGGCAGGAGTTGAGTATGTTTTGTGACGTTATAAATGAATATAGTCTCCTGTGCACGAGTTTCTCGAAGATTTTGGATAGCAATGGTAAGTTTGATATTGGCCTATAGTTGTTTTCGTCTGTAGGGCCACCACCTTTATGTATTGGTGTAACCCTTGCTGTCTTGAGTAGTGTCGGGAAAGTGCTAGTTTCTAGTGACTTGTTAAAAAGTAATGTAATAGCATGCGAAAGGACATGGGCCGCTCGCTTGTACAATAATGGTGGGAAGTGAGACAGATTCCCGGAGTTATTTTTAAGAGACTTTATGATCGCGGTGACTTCCGTGGGCTCAGTTGGTACAAGATAGAAGGAATTTGGGAAATTCCCATCTAGGTAGTCCCCGGCACGGGCATTGGTACGTGGGATTTTACTGGCGAGATTAGATCCTATGTTTGAGAAGAAGTCGTTTATCTTGTTAGCTGTATCAGTGGGATGCAGTGGTGTTTCATGAGATTTAGTTAGAACAATATTCTTGTTTTTTTTCAGTTTGTGGGTCCCCAGAATCTGGGAAAGTGTTTTCCAGGTCTTTTTTATATCTCCTCTTGTGTCAGTGAATCTGCTGGCTTTCTTTATTAATTTGGTGAGAACTGTTGAATATTGTTTAAGAATATCTTTGTGTATTAAGCCATGTCTATATTGCTTTTCATATTGGTGTTTCTTATCAATGGATTTCAGAATGCTGCTGGTTAGCCTTGGGCAACCAAGCCGTTTATTCGTGATCTGTTTCGTTTTTATAGGGCAATGTTTGTTGTATAGTCTAAGTATTTTGTTAAGAAAAATGTCTCTCCAATCGTCAATACCATTGGCATTGGAGAATTCTGTAGGTCAGTCAACAGTCTCTAGGTCTGCTGTGAAATTCCTTATTGAGGCCTCGTCATGGAGTCTAAATGAAACTTTGTTGTATTCAAGTGGTGGTTTACTAATGTTTGTTAAGAGGAAGGTAGAGTAGTGGTCTGTAGTGCTATCTGTGATTATCCCTGATTTAAGGGGGGCTAGTATATTGGTCCATATGTGGTCTATTATGGTTGCACTTGTCTCAGTCAGCCTGGTTGGTTTAGTTATTGTTGATATGAGAAGTGTGTTGTTCATATTGTTGATGAAATCAGTTACAGTCTGATCATCTGGTAGGCCAAGGTTGATATTGAAGTCTTCAGCTAAGAGAAGGTGGTGCTTGTTCATTTGTCTGTTTGTTATTAGTGACTTTAGATTCTCACTGAAGTTTGGGATGTTTGTGTGGGGTATCCGGTAAATGGCACCGATTGTTATAGGCGTCTTGAGGCTTTTTACAGTAAAATTAGCAAAAATGTATTCCCCATATTCATCACTAAAGCAATTAGTGCTAATGCAAGATAGTTGGTTAGAGTAATAGATTGCAGTACCACCCCCAACCTGGTATGGTCTGCAGTTGTGGATTGCTGTGTATCCTGGTAGTGGGTAGATATCTATTGTGTCCTGCTTAAGCCAGGTCTCAGTAAGAATAATGCAGGAGAAGGGTGTCTTTAGTGACTCAAGGAGTGCCAGGAGGTCATCATAGTGTTTGCTTAAGGACCTGATGTTGTAGTTAAGGACTGATAGACTTTGAGCAGTGTTCAGGATAGTGCTGGCTTGTGATGCTGTGTAATAAAGGCAGTTAATTTCCAATAAGTTTTGATTGTGTGTTAGATTATGGAGGTTTAGATCAGGGTCAACGTGATCATTCATCTTTTAGGTTTACATAGTGGTTGTTTATATCCTGTATCTTACGTTTCTTTCAAAACCGTCTGAGCGCGCTATTCATCATTATTTTTTTTTTTTTTTTGAGCGGAGCAATGTTTTCGTGTATTCAGTCTGCGAACAGACCATTTCATTCAACTAAGTTGATTTTATGCAAAACTGATTATGATTTGGAACTGAAAAGTTTAGGAAATGCATCGCTGTTAATTTTAGTGGGCCTCTCTGCTGCATTTGATACCATTTGATACCATTACTGTATGGTGTTCCTCAGGGTCCTGTTCTTGGATCAGTACTGTTTGTGGTTTGTTAGCGGCTTAACCTTGCTGTTGGATGCCCATGGAGTTTATTATAATTTTCATGCCGACGTTACACAAGTTTACATCAGAGTTGTATATGTGGAAGATACAGAACCGTGCTTTAGTTTTCCTTTGCTGGTTATTCCGATTTGTATGACTAAAATTTGAAACTAAATGAGGTAAGACAGAGATTTTGATTATCAGGGGAAACCTCAAGGAAATACAGTCTAAAGATTTTGGTGACTTTGATTGTGGCACTGTTAGTTTGCAGCTTGTGAGATCAGTGAATGATCTATATATTTACCTAGATTCTTCTTTGTCATCCGTTGGGCATATTACTTAATCAAATCTTGCAATTTTCATATTTGTTATCTCTGTGCAGTTAGAAGGTATACTTGTACTCAGAGTATTTTGGTTCTTATCCATGTGTTTATTTTCTCTTGATTGGAGTTTTGCAACTGTTTATTCGTTGGTTTACCTAATTACTTAAAAGACTTCAGTGAGTACTGGTGTTTTTGCTCCCACCTGAGTTCCCACTATTCCTCACTAACATGAGCTGCAGTGATCCATATCAAGGCAAGAATTGTAATAAAGTTGGTAGAATTACCGACAATATGTAAAGTAAAAGGACACAAGTGTAACTAATGTGACATTTATTGTGGCAACGTTTCGCTCTCCAGGAGCTTTATCAAGCCATTACAAACAATACATGGACACAGAGGGTATATAAAGGCCATCGCTTCTAGCACTTCAATAAAGGATTTAACCAGGACAAAATCCAAGCACCACGAACCAGTCAATGCAGGAGTTTACACTATACCCTGTGGAGGCTGTGACAAGATTTACGTAGGTGAAACAGCCAGAAACCTCGACACCCGCCTCAATGAACACATTTACGCATGTAGGAACGATAACCTGAACAACGCCTGTGTACAACACCGAAATTCCACCAATCATCTCATGAAATTCAGAGACGCCCAATTAGTGATCAAAGAAACTAATTTCCGCAGACGCAAGTGCCTCGAATCAGCACTGATCGCTGTTTCGAATACAATTAAACAAAACAACGGCAGCTTCACCATCTCCGAAGTCTTAGCAAGAATCCTCCTGAAAACAGTAAACCCTGCCATCACATAGTCTCTCCTGTTATACTACACAAAGCACAGAGAGTGAACACTGAAACAAGCTGCCTCATTCCAGTTTATATTTGTCCAACCTATTTTTATGTTACCCAAGTAATAGCTTTTATATCCTTTTACTCATGTACGAATTAATTGCTCTACCATATTGTATTACTTTTGTCACTACTACTACTACTACTACTACTACTACTACCACTAGTGAACATCGAAATGGTACCTCACTAGTATTCACCTCACTCTGAGCCTTTATATACCCTCTGTGTCCATGTATTGTTTGTAATGGCTTGATAAAGCTCCTGGAGAGCGAAACGTTGCCACAATAAATGTCACATTAGTTGCACTTGTGTCCTTTTACTTTACAAGGCAAGAATTGAATTTATACTCTTTATTAACATTTAAAGCCATTAAGTTTAATGAGCCCATGTATCTTGCTGATAGGCCTGTACCTTCTCCATCAGACTCACCAATGTTAATGCAAATTGCTGCGAACCCTTTTAGACTGATTGTGCCTCACGTTGTTGAGGAGAAATCACTTACATAAAGAGACTTACCATATGTAGCTTCCAGACTGTACAACAGGTTACCTGTGTCTGTTAAGAATCACTAATCTGCTCATGCTTTTATATCTCAGTTGAAAGTCCATCCCTTTTATATCTCAGCTGAAAGTCCATCTTTTTTCTGAAGATTATGATCCTGATGATTGTACTCTCACTCCTGAATATAAACTTTAGTGTTCTTTATCTTAATTCTTGTATTTATGGTTTGATGAACGAGTCCTTGGGAATTTATCAAAATAACAGGCGTTCAAAAATTATAAAATCTCAATTTCTTTTAATATTAACTATTATTATTGTTAATATTAGTAAGTTCGTAAGGCAATAACGCTCATTTGTAAGACGGTTATGATATTCATTAATCATATTGTGTTTTTCAAGGTGGTTTCGAACTGCACCAGCAATTACTGATTCCTTCAACTTTCCCACAGCTGAGGATAGGCTGATAGGTGCTTATCTTCAAGTTATAGACCCATCTACCGCTTTGCAAGTGGTTATAACGTTTTCCGGTTTGCATTTTTATGGTACGATACCCGATTGTAGTGATCTGTTGAAGGGTAATGTTAGCAAAGGAAAGTGACCAAGTAACACTGGACACAAGTGATGATGTAACATTGGACACAAGAAAGTGATGGAAGTAACACTGGACAAACGAAAGTGATGAAGTAACACTGGACACAAGAAGGTGATGGAAGCAACACTGGACACAAGAAAGTGATGAAGTAACACTGGACACAAGAAGGTGATGGAAGCAACACTGGACACAAGAAAGTGATGAAGTAACACTGGACACAAGAAAGTGATAAAGTAACACTGGACACAAGAAGGTGATGGAAGTAACACTGGACACAAGAAAGTGATGAAGTAACACTGGACACAAGAAGGTGATGGAAGTAACACTGGACACAAGAAAGTGATGAAGTAACACTGGACACAAGAAGGTGATGGAAGTAACACTGGACACAAGAAGGTGATGGAAGTAACACTGGACACAAGAAAGTGATGAAGTAACACTGGACACAAGAAGGTGATGGAAGTAACACTGGACACAAGAAAGTGATGAAGTAACACTGGACACAAGAAAGTGATGGAAGTAACACTGGACACAAGTGACGATGTAACATTGGACACAAGAAAGTGATGGAAGTAACACTGGACACAAGAAGGTGATGAAGTAACACTGGACACAAGAAGGTGATGAAGTAACACTGGACACAAGAAAGTGATGAAGTAACACTGGACACAAGAAGGTGATGAAGTAACACTGGACACAAGAAAGTGATGAAGTAACACTGGACACAAGAAAGTGATGAAGTAACACTGGACACAAGAAGGTGATGAAGTAACACTGGACACAAGAAAGTGATGAAGTAACACTGGACACAAGAAAGTGATGAAGTAACACTGGACACAAGAAGGTGATGAAGTAACTCAGGACACAAGAAAGTGATGAAGTAACACTGGACACAAGAAAGTGATGAAGTAACACTGGACACAAGAAGGTGATGAAGTAACACTGGACACAAGAAGGTGAAGTAACACTGGACACAAGAAAGTGATGAAGTAACACTGGACACAAGAAAGTGATGAAGTAACACTGGACACAAGAAGGTGATGGAAGTAACACTGGACACAAGAAGGTGATGGAAGTAACACTGGACACAAGAAGGTGATGGAAGTAACACTGGACACAAGAAGGTGATGGAAGTAACACTGGACACAAGAAAGTGATGAAGTAACACTGGACACAAGAAAGTGATGAAGTAACACTGGACACAAGAAGGTGATGAAGTAACACTGGACACAAGAAAGTGATGAAGTAACACTGGACACAAGAAAGTGATGAAGTAACACTGGACACAAGAAGGTGATGAAGTAACTCAGGACACAAGAAAGTGATGAAGTAACACTGGACACAAGAAAGTGATGAAGTAACACTGGACACAAGAAGGTGATGAAGTAACACTGGACACAAGAAGGTGATGAAGTAACACTGGACACAAGAAAGTGATGAAGTAACACTGGACACAAGAAAGTGATGAAGTAACACTGGACACAAGAAGGTGATGGAAGTAACACTGGACACAAGAAGGTGATGGAAGTAACACTGGACACAAGAAGGTGATGAAGTAACACTGGACACAAGAAGGTGATGGAAGTAACACTGGACACAAGAAAGTGATGAAGTAACACTGGACACAAGAAAGTGATGAAGTAACACTGGACACAAGAAGGTGATGAAGTAACACTGGACACAAGAAAGTGATGAAGTAACACTGGACACAAGAAAGTGATGAAGTAACACTGGACACAAGGTGATGGAAGTAACACTGGACACAAGAAAGTGATGAAGTAACACTGGACACAAGAAAGTGATGAAGTAACACTGGACACAAGAAAGTGATGAAGTAACACTGGACACAAGGTGATGGAAGTAACACTGGACACAAGAAAGTGATGAAGTAACACTGGACACAAGAAAGTGATGAAGTAACACTGGACACAAGAAAGTGATGAAGTAACACTGGACACAAGGTGATGGAAGTAACACTGGACACAAGAAAGTGATGAAGTAACACTGGACACAAGAAGGTGATGGAAGTAACACTGGACACAAGAAAGTGATGAAGTAACACTGGACACAAGAAAGTGATGAAGTAACACTGGACACAAGAAGGTGATGGAAGTAACACTGGACACAAGAAAGTGATGAAGTAACACTGGACACAAGAAGGTGATGGAAGTAACACTGGACACAAGAAAGTGATGAAGTAACACTGGACACAAGAAAGTGATGAAGTAACACTGGACACAAGAAGGTGATGGAAGTAACACTGGACACAAGAAAGTGATGAAGTAACACTGGACACAAGAAGGTGATGGAAGTAACACTGGACACAAGAAGGTGATGGAAATAACACTGGACACAAGAAAGTGATGAAGTAACACTGGACACAAGAAAGTGATGAAGTAACACTGGACACAAGAAAGTGATGAAGTAACACTGGACACAAGAAAGTGATGAAGTAAGACTGGACACAAGAAGGTGATGAAGTAACACTGGACACAAGAAAGTGATGAAGTAACACTGGACACAAGAAGGTGATGGAAGTAACACTGGACACAAGAAAGTGATGAAGTAACACTGGACACAAGAAAGTGATGAAAGTAACACTGGACACAAGTGACGATGTAACATTGGACACAAGAAAGTGATGGAAGTAACACTGGACACAAGAAGGTGATGAAGTAACACTGGACACAAGAAGGTGATGAAGTAACACTGGACACAAGAAAGTGATGAAGTAACACTGGACACAAGAAAGTGATGAAGTAACACTGGACACAAGAAGGTGATGAAGTAACACTGGACACAAGAAAGTGATGAAGTAACACTGGACACAAGAAAGTGATGAAGTAACACTGGACACAAGAAGGTGATGAAGTAACACTGGACACAAGAAAGTGATGAAGTAACACTGGACACAAGAAGGTGATGAAGTAACACTGGACACAAGAAAGTGATGAAGTAACACTGGACACAAGAAAGTGATGAAGTAACACTGGACACAAGAAGGTGATGAAGTAACACTGGACACAAGAAAGTGATGAAGTAACACTGGACACAAGAAGGTGATGAAGTAACACTGGACACAAGAAAGTGATGAAGTAACACTGGACACAAGAAGGTGATGGAAGTAACACTGGACACAAGAAGGTGATGGAAGTAACACTGGACACAAGAAAGTGATGAAGTAACACTGGACACAAGAAAGTGATGAAGTAACACTGGACACAAGAAAGTGATGAAGTAACACTGGACACAAGAAAGTGATGAAGTAACACTGGACACAAGAAAGTGATGACGTAACACTGGACACAAGAAGGTGATGGAAGTAACACTGGACACAAGAAGGTGATGGAAGTAACACTGGACACAAGAAAGTGATGAAGTAACACTGGACACAAGAAAGTGATGAAGTAACACTGGACACAAGAAAGTGATGAAGTAACACTGGACACAAGAAAGTGATGAAGTAACACTGGACACAAGAAAGTGATGAAGTAACACTGGACACAAGAAAGTGATGAAGTAACACTGGACACAAGGTGATGGAAGTAACACTGGACACAAGAAAGTGATGAAGTAACACTGGACACAAGAAAGTGATGAAGTAACACTGGACACAAGAAAGTGATGAAGTAACACTGGACACAAGAAGGTGATGGAAGCAACACTGGACGCAAGAAGGTGATGGAAGTAACACTGGACACAAGAAGGTGATGGAAGTAACACTGGACACAAGAAAGTGATGAAGTAACACTGGACACAAGAAAGTGATGGAAGTAACACTGGACACAAGAAAGTGATGAAGTAACACTGGACACAAGAAAGTGATGAAGTAACACTGGACACAAGAAAGTGATGGAAGTAACACTGGACACAAGAAAGTGATGAAGTAACACTGGACACAAGAAAGTGATGAAGTAACACTGGACACAAGAAAGTGATGAAGTAACACTGGACACAAGAAAGTGATGGAAGTAACACTGGACACAAGAAAGTGATGAAGTAACACTGGACACAAGAAAGTGATGAAGTAACACTGGACACAAGAAAGTGATGAAGTAACACTGGACACAAGAAAGTGATGAAGTAACACTGGACACAAGAAAGTGATGAAGTAACACTGGACACAAGAAAGTGATGGAAGTAACACTGGACACAAGAAAGTGAAGAAATAGAGACGGAAACAATATATAAATATAGAAGATCGGACGTACAAGAGGAAGAGAAAACAAAATATTAATTATGATAAAGATCCATAAAGAAGAAATGAACAGAAGTTATACAGAATCATGTTCTAATAAAATAAATAAAGCAGTTAGAGAGAGAGAGAGAGAGAGAGAGAGAGAGAGAGAGAGAGAGAGAGAGAGAGAGAGAGAGAGAGAGAGAGAGAGAGAGAGAGAGAGAGAGAGAGAGAAAGATCCCCCACCTACAATAAGAGCAGCAGGAAGCTAGACTGAGGAGTGAGAGAATCCTCTGGTAGAGGATTGAATCAAGACATTGTCTCCCACTCGGCCCACCATCCACTCCAGGGATCCTGTAATGCAATTTCATACCTCCGTGTTAAACAAAAAATATAAACATGTACGACAAAAAAAATTGTTGCTGTAAGAATGAGGAAGACTGGAGAATGTTTTACAAAGAAGGAATAACGGAGAACATGATGAGGAGGGAAGATAAACTAGGAGAAGAGTTAAAGAAAATGTTAGGAAGATTATGATGCAGGAAAATTTGGTCCAGAAAGTAACCAGAAACACTGGAAGCAGAGGAAGACGAGAATAATGTATATATATAGCCCACGCATGTACTACACACACACACACATACCAGTTTGGAACCCACACCTAGCCAAGCACGTAAAGAAACTAGAGAAAGTGCAAACGTTTGCAACAAGACTAGTCCCAGAGCTAAGAGGAATGTCCTACGAGGAGAGTTTAAGGGAAATCAACCTGACGACACTGGAGGACAGGAGAGTTAGGGGGAACATGATAACGACATACGAAATACTGAGAGGAATTGACAAGGTGGACAAAGACAGGATGTTCCAGAGATGGGACACAGCAACAAGGGGACACAGTTGGAAGTTGAAGACACAGATGAATCACAGGGATGTTAAGAATTATCTCTTCAGCCACAGAGTAGTCAGGAAGTGGAATAGTTTGGGAAGCGATGTAGTGGAGGCAGGATCCATACATAGCTTTAAGCAGAGGTATGATAAAGCTCACGGTTCAGAAAGAGTGACCTAGTAGCGACCAGTGAAGAGGCGGGGCCAGGAGTTTGGACTCGATCCCTGCAACCTCAACTAGGTGAGTACAACTAGGTGAGTACACACACACACTTTAGACACTGTACCTAACAACCATATAAGAGGAAAAAATTACACAACTGCAGCATAATATGATCCTTTAGTGACTATGTTTCGCCCACACAGTGAGCTTTATCAAGCCACAAGCAGATCTAGTCGAGCCGAGAGTAAATGAGTATATATAGTGAGCAAAGTCATGTGAAGCATCGGGTGAGGAATGCTGAGGAAAGGTTAGAATTGAGACGGACCTGCCCGAGATGGACTAGTAGGTTTGTTGTGTAGGATAACTATGAAGATGTGTCCTGGCAAGCGGTTCACCTATGTTGTAAAAGCCGTTGTTCTGGTTGATATTGTTGGATATACAAATGAGTGATAATTCCACGATCCTGCGACACTGACTCTCTTCTTCCCCTGCCGATGAGTCTTGCGTCTCTGTACTTAATTAAATGGTTGTGGAAGTACTGTAGAACCCAGGCAATCCTTAAAGCGTCCCTCCTGCTTTCGAAATGGTGTCTGAAATACGTGTTTGTAGGTCTCTGGATGTCTCGCTCACGTGTAATTGGTTGCAATAATTGCAAGGGATTATGTATATCCCTGCAGAGGATTGATCCTTGTGGTATCTCTTAATGGTGATGTCTTTGATGGTGGTGAATGTGGAGGTAGATACTGCAACACAAGGGTATCTTGGTACAGACCTGCAATCAACTTCGACAACTTCCACTAGTGAGAGCGGCTGAATTTGAGAGGGACCTGACCTTTCAACATCTGAGTTCTTACCTCTCCTAGTGGCCTACGTCTCACCTCTTGGCGCTATAAAAAGCTCCATTCTGTCACTTCATCTCCATATTGTTTCATACTATGGAACAATGCTCTTCTCCAGACTGAGGGACTGACCACCTCAAAACTTTAAGGGTGATGGACTGATTACATCGTCTTCAAGTATCTTCTGCTTCTATCAACTTTTCTGTACTTGACTGAAGAAGCCTACTGTGTAGGCGAAACGTTTCATAATAAAGATACCTAACTGTTGCATATGTGTCTTACCTAACAAGTTGGTAACGTGTTTGGGAACGGAGTTATATGCTCGGTGTCTGCAGTCGCTAATGAAGTGACAAGGATACTGCAGTTTAGAAAATACTTAGTCGATGAAAGAGCATTCTTCTTCAAGAAATTCATTGTAATAAAGTTGGTAGAATTACCGACAATATGTAAAGTAAAAGGACACAAGTACAACTAATGTAACATTTTATTGTGGCGACGTTTCGCTCTCCAGGAGCTTTGTCAAGCCGTCACAAACAGTACATGGACACAGAGGGTATATATAGGCTCAGAGTGAGGTGCAATACTAGTGGTAGTAATAGTAGTAGTAGTGATATAAGTTGTAGTAGTAATAGTTGTAGTAGTAGTAGTAATACAATATGTCAGAACAATTAACTTGCACATGAGTAAAAGGATATAAAAGCTATTATTTGGGAAACATAAAAATATTTCTATTGGAGACTGGATAGAGAAGGTCTGTTTCAATGTTCATTCTCTGTAATGTGTTTGTATTGATAAAGCCACTGGATGGCGAAACGTCTACAATAAAGATAACCAGATGTTGCACAAGTGTCTTAACTTTCATCTTGTCGGTATTGTATACCTGTCTTGCACAACATTTACGCATGTAGGAACGATAACTTGAACAACGCCTGTGTACAACACCGAAATTCCACCAATCATCTCATGAAATTCAGGGACGCCCAACTAGTGATCAAAGAAACTAATTTCCGCAGACGCAAGTGTCCTGAATCTTCACTAATAGCTGTTTCTAATACAATTAAACAAAACAAAGGCAGATTCACCATCTCTGAAGTCTTAGCAAGAATCCTCCTGAAAACAGTAAACCCTGCCATCACATAGTCTCTCCTGTTAATACTGCACAAACACATTACAGAGAATGAACATTGAAACAGACCTTCTCTATCCAGCCTCCAACAGAAATATTTTTGTTTCCCAAGTAATAGCTTTTATATCCTTTTACTCATGTGCAAGTTAATTGTTCTAACATATTGTATTACTACTACTACTACTACTACTTATATCACTACTACTACTATTACTACCACTAGTATTGCACCTCACTCTGAGCCTATATATACCCTCTGTGTCCATATACTGTTTGTAACGGCTTGACAAAGCTCCTTGAGAGCGAAACGTTGCCACAATAAAATGTCACATTAGTTGCACTTGTGTCCTTTTACTTTACAAGTTCGTTGCTACAGATTCGGAGGGCTAGAAGGAAGACGCCTATGATGATTACGTCACGTTTAATCTTGGTGCTGTGGTGAGAGAAGTGGAGAAGATCGTGTTAGTTAAACAAACCAGGGTACAGGTGGGGTCAGAACCCATGGCGAATGAGTCGCAAAACTCCAGGCCAGTGTGTAAGCCACTGGGTCAGCTGGCTACAATAAGATTCATCCAACCATGTATATTTATACACCATAGAAGGGTTAGCACGGGCACTGTGACCACAAATGCAAATTTTTCCAAATGAATCTCCCGCTAATGTGGCCGTAACAAACTCTAGCTCATGTCCCCTCAAAGGCGTCACCATGAGTCACAAAATCGTAATAAGATGATGTTATTAGCTTTCGTGAATCGTGTTACTTGGTCGGTTTTCGGTATACTTTAAAACGATGTTCATGGTCAGCTTCGTAGAGGAGATAGAATGACCAGGAGGGATACAATCATAACATACAAAATACTCAGAGAATTAGAAGAAGATAAGGATGGGCTGTTGGGGACGCAAGGAGAGAGAACTAGAGGGCGTACATGAAAGTTAAGACACATGTGCAACATCTGGATATCTTTATTGTAGACGTTTCGCCATCCAGTGGCTTTATCAATACAGATTCTAGGATATAATAGGAAGACAGTAGAACTATATACAAAAGATGAGATAATCAGTCCTTCGGCCTTGGAGTTAGTGTTCACAGCATCGTGGTGGAGGAGAATCTGGAGCAAAGGCAAGAAGACTGGCGTTTATATAGGCGTCAGTGGAAGGGACGGTCAGCAGACGAGGGCAGTCACTGGTAGGGCGTACATGACAGGTATATCCGCATAGTCATGAGCAGTGAATCACAGCAAATTTTGACGAAAGGGGAAATCTCTCCGCTATGTAAGCATAAACGTGGGTCCACATGGTCTACACTCAAGCTTCTAAGAATGCGCCATTATGATAATGTGACTATTTTTCTTCTATAGAACACCAATCAAGAGGATAGACGGAAATTAGTTAATCAAAACATCAATCAGGAGACAGAAACTGGTTAATCAGATCACCAATCAGAGAAAAATTGGTTGATGAGAACACCAATCAGGAGACAGAAATTGGTTAATCAGAACACTAATCAGGAGACAAACTTGTTAATTAGAACACCAATCAGGAGATAGATAAATATTTTTATGGAATCACGAACTGAGGAAGGTTGACTTTGTGGTATGTTAAACGAAAGACTGACTCCACCACAAGCTGGTTGACTGACTCCACCACAAGCTGGCTGACTGACTCCACCACAAGCTGGTTGACTGACTCCACCACAAGCTGGTTGACTGACTCCACCACAAGCTGGTTGACTGACTCCACCACAAGCTGGTTGACTGACTCCACCACAAGCTGGCTGACTGACTCCACCACAAGCTGGCTGACTGACTCCACCACAAGCTTGTTGACTGACTCCACCACAAGCTGGTTGACTGACTCCACCACAAGCTGGTTGACTGACTCCACCACAAGCTGGTTGACTGACTCCACCACAAGCTGGTTGACTGACTCCACCACAAGCTGGTTGACTGACTCCACCACAAGCTGGTTGACTGACTCCACCACAAGCTGGTTGACTGACTCCACCACAAGCTGGTTGACTGACTCCACCACAAGCTGGTTGACTGACTCCACCACAAGCTGGTTGACTGACTCCACCACAAGCTGGCTGACTGACTCCACCACAAGCTGGCTGACTGACTCCACCACAAGCTGGTTGACTGATTCCACCACAAGCTGGTTTACTGACTCCACCACTAGCTGGTTGACTGACTTGTTAACTGATGGATGGGTAATTGACTGGTAAGTGACTATCTGATAAACTCAATGTTCGGATGACTGGCAGGGTGGTTAAATGGCTGAGTAGTTGACTGATCGAGTAATTGGTTGACTGACAGAGTGGATGACTAAGCCATTGACTAATCAACTGTTTGATTGAGTAGTTGATTGACCGAGTGTGGTTAACTGACAGAGTGGATGATTAACTGACCGAGTGGTTGACTGACGGACCGAGTGGTTGACTAACTGTAGTACCGAGCGGTTGACTGTGAGACAGAGTGGTTGACTGATTGATCTAGTGGTTGACTTATGGACCGAGTGATTGATGGACCGAGTGATTGATAGATAGAGTGGTTGACTGTCGGACCGAGTGGTTGACTCATAGACCGAGTAGTTTACTACTGATGGACCAAGTGGTTGACTGGGTGACTGTATGCCACCATCTCCAGCCTCTAACAAGTATTCATGACAGAGACCGGTGGAGGAGGGTGGAGGGGGGTTGTGGAAAGATGGGTGGGGAGAGGGAAGAAGGGGGGAAGGAGGAAGAGAGGGAGGGAGGGAGGGGTGAGGTAGGGAGGGAGGGAGGGAGGGAGGGAAGGGAGAGGTAGGGAGTGAGGGAGGGAGGGGTGAGGTAGAGAGGGAGGGGTGAGGTAGGGAGGGAGGGGTGAGGTAGGGAGGGAGGGGTGAGGTAGGGAGGGAGGGAGGGAGGGAGGGAAGGGAGAGGTAGGGAGTGAGGGAGGGAGGGGTGAGTTAGAGAGGGAGGGGTGAGGTAGGGAGGGAGGGGAGAGGTAGGGAGGGTGGGGTGAGGTAGGGAGGGAGGGGTGAGGTAGGGAGGGAGGGGTGAAGTAGGGAGGGAGGGAGGGTGGTAGGGAGGGGTGAGGTAGGGAGGGAGGGTGGTAGGGAGGGGTGAGGTAGGGAGGGAGGGAGGGAGGGGTGAGGGAGGGAGGGAGGGAGGGAGGGAGGGGTGAGGTAGGGAGGGAGGTAGGGAGGGAGGGAGGGAGGGGGAGAGGGGGTGATGTCTGGAAAGAGGGAGGGGCAAGGTATGGCTGTATGGGTTAGGATGGGTTGCTGCTGTTTTTGTAACATCAGAAACAGAAAGTTTAGAAGGAGCAGGAACTAGCAACAGCAACATAAGTGTCATGAGAAGCAGCAGCAGCAGCAGCAGCAGCGGTAGTAGTAGTATTGGGGAACAGTAACAACAGCATCAACAGTAGGAACAGCATCAACAGATATATGGGAATCACAGCAGCAACAGCAGCAGAAGCAAAAGCAGCATTGCTTACGGTAGCAACGGTAGCATCAAGTGCAACAACAGCATCAGCAGCAGCGACAACAACATCACCACCGCCATTACCAACGGCAACATCACCATCATCCAGGGATGGATGATGCTAATTGTAGCCGACTGCTCTCAGGAATCCCACACAACATGGGTTGTGCCACAACATGGGTTGTGCCACAACATGGGTTGTGCCACATGGGTTGTGCCACAACATGGGTTGTGCCACAAAGATTGTACCACACGGGTTGTACCACAACATGGCTGAGCCACATTAGGTCCTAGCTGGGTCCTGATGTGGCTCACAGGTTCTAATCACTTGACCCTGGACCTTGTTACATTGGTTAGTATAGTAACATGGGAACACTCAGGACCCGAATTTAAATTATTTCGGTAACTGTGCGATCCGAGGAAGGAATCCCCTTATTCCGTAACCCCAGTCCCCTGTACGTCAGTGCATGCGGTTAGAATAGTGCAAAGTGCGGCATAAGTTGATAATGCAGCTAAATATTAGCTTTAAAGATCTGAAGGTAATCGGAAAAGGTATTCATAAATCATCATATAGAAATTGACATCCAAATTTCTGCACAGTCATCACGGCTCGTCACATGGCTAGCTGCATAGCCATCACAGTTCGTTGCATGGTTAGCTGCACAGTTATCACAGCTCGTCACATGGTTAGCTGCACAGTTATCACAGCTCGTCACATGGTTAGCTGCACAGTCATCACAGCTCGTCACATGGTTAGCTGCACAGTCATCACAGCTCGTCACATGGTTAGCTGCACAATCATCACAGCTCGTCACATGGTTAGCTGCACGTCCATTACAGCTCGTCACATGGCTAGCTGCACAGTCATCACAGCTCGTCACATGGCTAGCTGTGCAGCCATCACAGTGTTGGCAGTGACACCATGCTTGGCCAAAACTGGTATAAATTGACGGCAGTGGAGGACTGAGTGGAGAGAAAGTTGGCAGCGGTGATGTATGCATTGGATGTCTGGAGCCGGTGATTGACCCTAAGCCGGTGGGGTTAAGGTGGCCTACCTTAGTTTTTACTGACCCAACCTGTGACCTTGACCCTCCCTCCCTTCCAACCTATCCAATCTATCCCTCCCCATCGGTTATCCCATCACATAATCCAACCTCCATGAATCCTGATACATAGTATTATTCGAATTTTAGAGACATAGCTCATTCTGTTACATACATTTTTTAAATCAGACACTTAATTCGTTTTATAGTGAGGGGTAGCCGGAATAATATATATAAAAACAACCACCGCAGTTTGTATTAGAGATAAAAAAAAAAGGTTTACTTTCTCGTTAATGCCAAGAGACACTAGTGTGTGGAAAGCATGTGGAACAGGACGATAATAAACTGTGCACGATTAGGGTCACAAGTGACATTTGTGATGAATGGTTTGAAAAACCGACAAGTTGAAGATTGAGACACTTATGCAGCATATGGGAATCTTTATTCAGGAAACGTTTCGCCACACAGTGGCTTCATCAGTCCAATACAAAGAGGAAGGCGTAAGGAGAGGAGGAGAATGAGGTAATCAGTCCCTCAACCTGGAGTCGATGTGTTCAGTCCATCAATCTTGTAGAATGTACAGCATAGGGCCGTAGACGTGGCTTATATACTGTAGTGAGGTGACGTGAAGCAGATGGAGGCGGGGTCATAGTGGTACCATCCACTAGTCGAAGTAGGTCTTCGTCCAAAGGTTGAACAAGTGTTGAAGAATTCTTTGTAACAAGATCCCATGATGCTGCAGTGTCTGACAGTTGTGATGAATGGATTGATGGACTGAACACATCGACTCCAGGTTGAGGGACTGATTACCTCATTCTCCTCCTCTCCTTACGCCTTCCTCTTTGTATTGGACTGATGAAGCCACTGTGTGGCGAAACGTTTCCTGAATAAAGATTCCCATATGCTGCATAAGTGTCTCAATCTTCAACTTGTCGGTTTTTCAAACCATTCATCACAACTGTCAGACACTGCAGCATCATGGGATCTTGTTACAAAGAATTCTTCAACACTTGTTCAACCTTTGGACGAAGACCTACTTCGACTAGTGGATGGTACCACTATGACCCCGCCTCCATCTGCTTCACGTCACCTCACTACAGTATATAAGCCACGTCTACGGCCCTATGCTGTACATTCTACAAGATTGATGGACTGAACACATCGACTCCAGGTTGAGGGACTGATTACCTCATTCTCCTCCTCTCCTTACGCCTTCCTCTTTGTATTGGACTGATGAAGCCACTGTGTGGCGAAACGTTTCCTGAATAAAGATTCCCATATGCTGCATAAGTGTCTCAATCTTTCACAAGTGACATGGTCCTTAGGCAAATAGATAAATTAAAACCTAACAAATCCCCAGGCCCTGATGAACTGTATGCAAGGGTTCTAAAGGAATGTAAAGAGGAGCTTAGCAAACCTTAGGCTAATCTTTTCAACATATCACTACAAACTGGCATGGTGCCAGATAAGTAGAAAATGGCAAATGTGATACCTATTTTCAAAGCAGGTGACAGGTCCTTAGCTTCGAACTATAGACCAATAAGTCTAACCTCCATAGTGGGAAAATTTATGGAATCAATAATTGCCGAGGTAGTTCGTAGCCACCTTGAAAAGCATAAATTAATCAACGAATCTCAGCATGGTTTTACAAAGGGGCGTTACTGCCTTACGAATTTATTAACTTTTTTCACTAAGGTATTTGAGGAGGTAGATCATGGTAATGAATATGATATAGTGTATATGGACTTCAGTAAGGCTTTTGACAGGGTCCCACATCAAAGACTATTGAGGAAAATTAAGGCACATGGAATAGGATAAATTTTTTCCTGGATAGAGACATGGTTGACAAATAGGCAGCAGAGAGTTTGCATAAATGGGGAGAAATCAGAGTGGGGAAGCGTCACGAGCGGTGCTCCACAGGGGTCAGTGTTGGGCCCCCTGCTGTTCACAATCTGTAAAGTAAAAGGACACAAGTGCAACTAATGTGACATTTTATTGTGGCGACGTTTCGTTCTCCAGGAGCTTTATCAAGCCATTACAAACAATACATGGACACAGAGGGTATATAAAGGCTCAGAGTGAGGTGCAATACTAGTGGGACTGAGGGACTGACCACCTCAAAACTTTAAGGGTGATGGACTGATTACATCGTCTTCAAGTCTCTTCTGCTTCTATCAACTTTTCTGTACTCGACTGAAGAAGCCTACTGTGTAGGCGAAACGTTTCGAAATAAAGATACCTAACTGTTGCATATGTGTCTTACCTAACAACTAGTGGTGGTAGTAGTAGTAGTGACAAAAGTAATACAATATGGTAGAGCAATTAATTCGTACATGAGTAAAAGGATATAAAAACTATTAATTGGGTAACATAAAAATAGGTTGGACAAATATAGACTGGAAAGAGGCAGGTTGTTTCAGTGTTCACTCTCTGTAATGTGCTTTGTGTAGTATAACAGGAGAGACTATGTGATGGCAGGGTTTACTGTTTTCAGGAGGATTCTTGCTAAGACTTCGGAGATGGTGAAGCTGCCGTTGTTTTGTTTAATTGTATTCGAAACAGAGATCAGTGCTGATTCGAGGCACTTGCGTCTGCGGAAATTAGTTTCTTTGATCACCAATTGGGCGTCTCTGAATTTCATGAGATGATTGCTGGAATTTCGGTGTTGTACACAGGCGTTGTTCAAGTTATCGTTCCTACATGCGTAAATGTGTTCATTGAGGCGGGTGTCGAGGTTTCTTGTTCACAATCTACATAAACGACATAGATGAGGGCATAAAGAGCGACATCAGCAAGTTTGCCGATGACACCAAAATAGGCCGTCGAACTCATTCTGACGAGGACATTAGAGCACTCCAGGAAGATCTGAGTAGACTGATGCAGTGGTCGGAGAGGTGGCAGATGCAGTTTAATATAGACAAATGCAAAGTTCTAAATGTTGGACAGGACAATAACCATGCCACATATAAACTAAATAATGTAGATCTTAATATTACGGATTGCGAAAAAGATTTAGAAGTTCTGGTTAGCAGTAATCTGAAACCAAGACAACAGTGCATAAGTGTTCGCAATAAAGCTAATAGAATCCTTGGCTTCATATCAAGAAGCATAAATAATAGGAGTCCTCAGGTTGTTCTTCAACTCTATACATCTTTGGTTAGGCCTCATTTAGATTATGCTGCACAGTTTTGGTCACCGTATTACAGAATGGATATAAATGCTCTGGAAAATGTACAAAGGAGGATGACAAAGTTGATCCCATGTATCAGAAACCTTCCCTATGAGGATAGACTAAGGGCCATGAATCTGCACTCTCTAGAAAGACGTAGAATTATGGGGGATATGATTGAGGTGTATAAATGGAAGACAGGAATAAATAAAGGGGATGTAAATAGTGTGCTGAAAATATGTAGCCTAGACAGGACTCGCAGCAATGGTTTTACGTTGGAAAAATTCAGATTCAGGAAGGATATAGGAAAGTACTGGTTTGGTAATAGAGTTGTGGATGAGTGGAACAAACTCCCAAGTACAGTTAAAAATAGGTTGGATAAATACATGAGTGGGTGTGGGTGGGTGTGAGTTGGATCTGATTAGCTTGTGCTGCCAGGTCGGTTGCCGTGTTCCTCCTTTAAGTCAAGGTGACCTGACCTGACTAGGTTGGGTGCATTGGCTTAAGCCGGTAGGAGACTTGGACCCGCCTCGCATGGGCCAGTAGGCCTGCTGCAGTGTTCCTTCTTTCTTATGTTCTTATGTGGCGTCCCTGTAACTGTTACGAATGTTCTACCCTCGATGCCAGGCTTCCTTCTTCATTACCAGATCAACACTTTGTTGCTACTACGATTGGTTCAAATAACCATCGCAGTCTGGCTGGTCTGCTTCTTGTGTAAGGTAGTCCAGTATCCTCGTGAGATCTTTTACCTTTGTTCCAGTGGCAGGTCGAAGAGTCTTGAATCACGGATGTTGATACAGTGTTCTCTAATTGTGCTTATAACGCTCCTACTTTTTTATTGGGTATATTATACATCACTTTCTGTAGGCACCATTCCAGTAAGTTATGGTAGTGTGCCGGTTTGGGACAGAACCCTCGAGCATATTCCATGTATGTTTTATTAGGCATCTCTCCATTCTATCTTCCCAGAGAGAATATTCCAGGTACTTAGTATCCCGTTCTTCCTTTGAGATCGTAATTCTTTCCATATCTAAATAGTTGCAATTAAACACTATCGAATATCATATTTAGATGATTTCTGTAATTATTCTCTCTTCTAGTGAGGCGAATTAGAACAATGTCTGGGCAGGATGATATGAAGCTGTAGCTAGCGTTACTGTATCATAACTGAGGATTACATGAAGCTGTTCGTGTTACTGTATCATAACTGAGGATTACATGAAGCTGTTCGTGTTACTGTATCATAACTGAGGATTACATGAAGCTGTTCGTGTTACTGTATCATAACTGAGGATGAGAAGCAGTATAGCTCCTACGACCGGGTTTCTCCTTTGTGTGGACTGGTGAGGCCGCTGTGTGGCAACTCCTGGGCATCCCCATATTGTTTCAGACTATGGAACAATCCTCTTCTCCAGACTGAGGGACTGACCACCTCAAAACTTCAAGGGTGATGGACTGATTACATCGTCTTCAAGTATCTTCTGCTTCTATCAACTTTTCTGTACTCGACTGAAGAAGCCTACTGTGTAGGCGAAACGTTTCGAAATAAATTTGCCTAAATGTTGCCTATGTGTCTTATCTACCAACCTGTCGGTATTGTATACCATTTGATATTCATCCCCATCCTCGATGGGGATGCCCAGGAGTTGCACATGTGTCTAATTCAACAACATGAACATCAAAATGGTATACAATACCGACAGGTTGGTTCATGTCGGTTCTCTGAACCATTCATCTACAAATACATGCGTGTCCAGTTCTCTGAAGATGTCCTTCAGCTTCACATGTAATATTCATTTCACAGGGGTTAGAGTAAACATATATGAATTTTTAATTTATTAGATAAATAACAAAAAGCTTTATTAATACAATTAATGCGACTGCAAATTATTCTTGGGATCCAAAGAGTTTAATGGTGTCATCTTGAATAGGCACCTTAGTTTTCTGAGCGAAATGGTTCTTTAACAGTCCGTGTCCATTCTTGAAGAAATCAAGCCCTTTCGATGCAAAGTCTTCTTTGAATTTCTCTAGCTTTTCAATCGAGTCAAACTTGTTGAGATGCACCTTAGTTTTCTGAGCGAAATGGTTCTTTAACAGTCCGTGTCCATTCTTGAAGAAATCAAGCCCTTTCGATGCAAAGTCTTCTTTGAATTTCTCTAGCTTTTCAATCGAGTCAAACTTGTTGAGATGTTCTGTTTTATGAGGGATACAAGTACTAGCAGTTTGGTAGGCAGTAGTCTTCAAAGTCTTCGTTATATCGGAAGTCAAATAGTGGGCGATAGTGGACGTCACGTAGACGCTGCTGGTTTTTGATACGTTGATGGTTTTGTAAAAAGGTATTTTTGTCGTCTTAGTAACGTACCGTTTATCGGTAGTAATGCAAATCCTTGTCCTGAACATCGTGTCGGTCAGCTCATCGGTATTGGTTATGGTGGTAGTCCTTGTTGAAAAAGTAGTTGTTGTCGAGGTTTTGTAAGTCACTTCAACATTTGTAAGCTTTATTCGACAGGTTTCTGTAACTAGACTTGTTGTAGTAAGAGTTTCTTCAACAGGCACGAAGATTGTTGACGTGAGGGAAAGTGTGTGAGTCAAAATCGAATGTTCCGGATACGAAGTAATTGTCTTTCTCACATACACTGTAGACGGAAGCATTACTGTCTTAGTAATGTTTATTTCTTGATATTGATAATCCAATATATAGTGCGTTGCGGTTGATGTAAGAATTTCGACCTCGGTATCCGTTACTGTGACTGTTTCAACAGTGTCAGTACAAGTCTGGAGAGGGGCATTATGACCTTTATCGGAGAGGGCCACAGCAAGCAAGCAGCAGATCAAGAAGGTTCTCAACATTCTGAAAGATTCTCTTAAGGAGCGTTGTAGCAATCTTCGTAGACAACTGAGTAATGAGACAAAACGCAAGAATGTCGGGTATTTATAGAAAGACGAAGGTGAGGTGTGATTACCAGGAATCATCAACTCATGCACCTTCAATGGGTACGTCCTTTTCATATACAACACTTCTCGTATTTGTCCACTCTAATTATAAATTACCCAACATTTAAAATTACCCCAACATTTTTGCTAAATCAGAACATCCCGTTTTTCTTTTTGAATCTGAACTTACCCAGCTTGAATCAACAGATTAATGCAGAGTAATGGTTCAATTAGACACATGTGCAACTCTTGGGTATTGTAATAAAGTTGGTAGAATTACCGACAATATGTAAAGTAAAAGGACACAAGTGCAACTAATGTGACATTTTATTGTGGCAACGTTTCGCTCTCCAGGAGCTTTATCAAGCCATGGTGATACCGACAAGATGTGGAAAAAGACGCTTATGTCTTACCTAACAAGACACTTATGTACAGTTCAGGACATTTATTAAAGACATTTATTTAATAAATGTCCTGAACTGTACATAAATGTCTTTTTCCACATGACAGACAATACATAGACACAGAGGGTATATATAGGCACCTCACTCTAATGTATTGTCTGTAATGGCTTGATAAAGCTCCTGGAGAGCGAAACGTTGCCACAATAAAATGTCACATTAGTTGCACTTGTGTCCTTTTACTTTACAACTCTTGGGTATCTTTATTGAGGAAACGTTTCGCCACAAAGTGGCTTCATCAGTCCATACAAAGGATAAACTTGAAGAACAGGAGGAGAATGAGGGAATCAGTCCCTCAGCCTTGAGTCGATGTGGTCAGTCCATCAATCTTGAACAGAATACGGCATAGGAGCGGAGAAGCAGCTTATAAATCGTAGGGCAGGAGAGGTGCAGCAGTCGTCGGTGGTGTCACATTTGTCCAATGTGGAAGTAGGTCGTGCCCAAGGGTTAGGCAAGTGAAGAATTCCCAAGTATTAAGATCCCAACAGCATATCGGTTCTTTGACATGTTGTTAACAACATGTCGGTTCTTTGAACCATTCATCTACAAACCTGTCAGACACTGCAACTTCTTGGGATCTTAATACTTGGGAATTCTTCGCTTGCCTAACCCTTGGGCACGACATACTTCCACATTGGAGAAATGTGACAATACCTACGACTGCTGCACCTCTCCTGCCATACGGTTTAGAACATAAGAACATAAGAAAGGAGGAACACTGCAGGAGGCCTGTTGGCCCATACTAGGCAGGTCCTTTACAATTTATCCCACTAACAAAACATTTGAACAACCCAATTTTCAATGCTACCCAAGAAATAAGCTCCGATGTGCAAGACCCACTCAAATCCAACCCCTCCCACTCATGTACTTATCCAACCTAAATTTGAAACTACTCAAAGTCCTAGCCTCAATAACCCAACTAGGTAGACTGTTATAAGCTGCTTCTCCGCTCATATACCGTATTCTATTCAAGATTGATGGACTGACCACATCGACTCAAGGTTGAGGGGCTGATTATCTCATTCTCCTCCTTTTTCTAACAGAGTTGTAGATGCGTGGAACAGTCTTCCTAGTGGGGTGATAGAGGCTAGGACCTTGTGTAGCTTTAAGAAGAGACTGGACAAATATATGAGTGGGAGGGGCTGGGTTTGATTGGTGTCATTGGGTACGGGAGTTATTTCTTGGGTGGCTTTAGGTAGAGATCGTTTTGAACATTAAAATGGTATAAAATACCGACAGGTTGTTAGGTAAGACACATATGCAACAGTTAGGTATCTTTATTGTGAAACGTTTCGCCTACACAGTAGGCTTCTTCAGTCAAGTACAGAAAAGTTGATAGAAGCAGAAGATACTTGAAGACGATGTAATCAGTCCATCACCCTTAAAGTTTTGAGGTGGTCAGTCCCTCAGTCTGGAGAAGAGCATTGTTCCATAGTATGAAACAATATGGAGAAGATGTGACAGGATGGAGCTTTTATAGCGCCAAGAGGTGAGACGTAGGCCACTAGGAGAGGTAAGAACTCAGATGTTGAGAAGGCAGGTCCCTCTCAAATCCAGCCTCTCTCACTGGTGGAAGTTGTCGAAGTTGATTGCAGGTCTGTACCAAGATACCCCTGTGTTGCAGTGTCTGACAGATTGAACATTAAAATGGTATTGTTTCATATTGTTTCATACTATGGAACAATGCTCTTCTCCAGACTGAGGGACTGACCACCTCAAAACTTTAAGGGTGATGGACTGATTACATCGTCTTCAAGTATCTTCTGCTTCTATCAACTTTTCTGTACTTGACTGAAGAAGCCTACTGTGTAGGCGAAACGTTTCACAATAAAGATACCTAACTGTTGCATATGTGTCTTACCTAACAACCTGTCGGTATTTTATACCATTTTAATGTTCAATCTGTCAGACACTGCAACACAGGGGTATCTTGGTACAGACCTGCAATCAACTTCGACAACTTCCACCAGTGAGAGAGGCTGGATTTGAGAGGGACCTGCCTTCTCAACATCTGAGTTCTTACCTCTCCTAGTGGCCTACGTCTCACCTCTTGGCGCTATAAAAGCTCCATCCTGTCACATCTTCTCCATATTGTTTCATACTATGGAACAATGCTCTTCTCCAGACTGAGGGACTGACCACCTCAAAACTTTAAGGGTGATGGACTGATTACATCGTCTTCAAGTATCTTCTGCTTCTATCAACTTTTCTGTACTTGACTGAAGAAGCCTACTGTGTAGGCGAAACGTTTCACAATAAAGATACCTAACTGTTGCATATGTGTCTTACCTAACAACCTGTCGGTATTTTATACCATTTTAATGTTCAATCTGTCAGACACTGCAACACAGGGGTATCTTGGTACAGACCTGCAATCAACTTCGACAACTTCCACCAGTGAGAGAGGCTGGATTTGAGAGGGACCTGCCTTCTCAACATCTGAGTTCTTACCTCTCCTAGTGGCCTACGTCTCACCTCTTGGCGCTATAAAAGCTCCATCCTGTCACATCTTCTCCATATTGTTTCATACTATGGAACAATGCTCTTCTCCAGACTGAGGGACTGACCACCTCAAAACTTTAAGGGTGATGGACTGATTACATCGTCTTCAAGTATCTTCTGCTTCTATCAACTTTTCTGTACTTGACTGAAGAAGCCTACTGTGTAGGCGAAACGTTTCACAATAAAGATACCTAACTGTTGCATATGTGTCTTACCTAACAACCTGTCGGTATTTTATACCATTTTAATGTTCAATCTGTCAGACACTGCAACACAGGGGTATCTTGGTACAGACCTGCAATCAACTTCGACAACTTCCACCAGTGAGAGAGGCTGGATTTGAGAGGGACCTGCCTTCTCAACATCTGAGTTCTTACCTCTCCTAGTGGCCTACGTCTCACCTCTGGGCGCTATAAAAGCTCCATCCTGTCACATCTTCTCCATATTGTTTCATACTATGGAACAATGCTCTTCTCCAGACTGAGGGACTGACCACCTCAAAACTTTAAGGGTGATGGACTGATTACATCGTCTTCAAGTATCTTCTGCTTCTATCAACTTTTCTGTACTTGACTGAAGAAGCCTACTGTGTAGGCGAAACGTTTCACAATAAAGATACCTAACTGTTGCATATGTGTCTTACCTAACAGAGATCGTTTTGATAAGGACCTGCCTCGTATGGGCCAGTAGGCCTTCTGCAGTGTTCCTACATTCTTATAAGAACATAAGTTTCTCCTATGTATGGACTGATGAAGCCACTGTGTGGCGAAACGTTTCCTCAGTAAAGATACCCAAGAGTTGAACATTAAAATGGTATATACCCAAGAGTTGCACATGTGTTTAATTTAACATGTCGGTTCTTTGAACCGGGAGTTTGTTCCACTCATCCACTACTCTATTACCATCCAATGCTTTCTTGTAAAGTAAAAGGACACAAGTGCAACTAATGTGACATTTATTGTGGCAACGTTTCGCTCTCCAGGAGCTTTATCAAGCCATTACCTTGGCTTGATAAAGCTCCTGGAGAGCGAAACGTTGCCACAATAAATGTCACATTAGTTGCACTTGTGTCCTTTTACTTTACATATTGTCGGTAATTCTACCAACTTTATTACAATGCTTTCTTATATCCTTCCTGAATCTGAATTTTTCTAAACTGAAACCATTGCTGCGAGTCCTGTCTTGGCTGGAAATTTTCAGCGCGCTATTTGCATCCCCTTTATTTATTCCTGTTTTCCATTTATATTCCTCGATCATATCCCCACCTAATTCTACGCCTTTCCAGAGAGTGCAGATTCAGGGCTCTCTGTTTATCCTCATAGGGAAGATTTCTGATACATGGGATCATCTTTGTCATCCTCCTCTGTACGTTTTCCAGAGTATTTATATCCATTCTGTAATACAGTGACCAGAACTGAGCAGCATAGTCTATGTTGTTAAAGATTCGCCGGTATTTTCCCGGCCCGGGCCCTTCCAAGTGGTGGCCCGGCACTGGCTCCCTGTCTAGGGAGTGTCTGAGACCTAAGTCTCCCATGGGAGGAGGCACAAGTACCCCCCTCATCTTGTAAGGTACAAACTCGGGCTCTGGCACCAACCATGCCCTAGAAGGGCAATGCATGGTGTCGATCGTGCTAGCGCTGTGCTCTCCTGTGTGGAGTGTCGTGTGTTGGTGTTCATTTTCATTCATGTTGATTCGTAGGTCTTTCTGGCCCAGGTCTTCTCCAGATGGTGACCCGGCAGTGGCCCCCTGGGTGGGGGGTGACGATAATCATCTTTCTTCTTTCTTGGCCCTCCGGTTGGAGGATGTCGTCTTCTTCTATCTTGCGCTGACTTCCCCAAAGAGAAGCACAGTCGGGCAGAGGCAGCAGTTACAGGGTTCAGCATAGTCTAAATGAGGCCTGAACATTAAAATGGTATAAAATACCGACAGGTTGTTAGGTAAGACACATATGCAACAGTTAGGTATCTTTATTTCGAAACGTTTCGCCTACACAGTAGGCTTCTTCAGTCGAGTACAGAAAAGTTGATAGAAGCAGAAGATACTTGAAGACGATGTAATCAGTCTATTACCCTTAAAGTTTTGAGGTGGTCAGTCCCTCAGTCTGGAGAAGAGCATTGTTCCATGGTATGAAACAATATGGAGATGAAGCGACAGGATGGAGCCTTATATATAGCGCCAAGAGTTGAGACGTAGGTCACTAGGAGAGGTAAGAACTCAGATGTTGGGAGGACAGGTCCCTCTCAAATCCAGCCGTTCTCACTGGTAGAGGTTGTCGAAGTTGATTGTAGGTCTGTACCAAGATACCCTTGTGTTCAATCTGTCTGACACTGCAACACAAGGGTATCTTGGTACAGACCTACAATCAACTTCGACAACCTCTACTAGTGAGAACGGCTTCTATCAACTTTTCTGTACTCGACTGAAGAAGCCTACTGTGTAGGCGAAACGTTTCGAAATAAAGATACCTAACTGTTAGGTAAGACACATATGCAACAGTTAGGTATCTTTATTTCGAAACGTTTCGCCTACACAGTAGGCTTCTTCAGTCGAGTACAGAAAGGTTGATAGAAGCAGAAGATACTTGAAGACGATGTAATCAGTCCATCACCCTTAAAGTTTTGAGGTGGTCAGTCCCTCAGTCTGGAGAAGAGCATTGTTCCGTTGTCTGAAACAATATGAAGTTGAAGTGACAGAATGGGGCCTTTATATAGTGCCAGGAGGTGAGACGTAGGTTGCTTTGGGAGGGCAGGTCCTTCTCAAACCCAGCCGTTCTCACTAGTAGAGGTTGTCGAAGTGGTCGGTATTTCATACCATTTTAATGTTCATTCTGTCAGACACTGCAACACAAGGGTATCTTGGTACAGACCACTTCGACAACCTCTACTAGTGAGAACGGCTGGGTTTGAGAAGGACCTGCCCTCCCAAAGCAACCTACGTCTCACCTCCTGGCACTATATAAAGGCCCCATTCTGTCACTTCAACTTCATATTGTTTCAGACAACGGAACAATGCTCTTCTCCAGACTGAGGGACTGACCACCTCAAAACTTTAAGGGTGATGGACTGATTACATCGTCTTCAAGTATCTTCTGCTTCTATCAACCTTTCTGTACTCGACTGAAGAAGCCTACTGTGTAGGCGAAACGTTTCGAAATAAAGATACCTAACTGTTGCATATGTGTCTTACCTAACAATCTGTCGGTATTTCATACCATTTTAATGTTCATACCTAACTGTTGCATATGTGTCTTACCTAACTAAATGAGGCCTAACCAAGGATATACAGAGTTGAAGTACAACCTGAAGAATTCTATTATTTATACTTCTAGATATGAAGCCAAGAATTCTGTTAGCTTTATTGCGAACACTAATGCACTGTTGCCTTGGTTTTAGATTACTGCTAACCAGAACTCCTAAATCCTTTTCGCAATCAGTAGTATTAACCCGCGGTAGAGACTTAAAATTCCAGACCGACTCGTTAGCTACTAGGCCATTTTAATGTTCACTCAGCTACTAGGCCAGCTGGCTATAATAAGATTAATCTAACTAGGTATATTTATAGGAAGATTAGCATAGGCACCACTGTGACCACAAATGCAAGTTTTGACAGAGGAATCTCGGTCTGGAGTTATACGACTCTACCGCGGTTCAAGCCCCACCCGTGGTACGGTTTAATGCTACTGTTTGTGATTTTGTTTGCTATTATTTTGCTGGGTCTTTTTTGAAGAAAGGTTACGCCTGCATTTTTTAATGCCACAGGAATTTCACATACATCTAAGACCCTCAAAAGAACGCTGAGTAGTTGTGCTGGTCTTATTTATGAAAGTTAAGACACATGTGCAACATCTGGATATCTCTATTGTAGACGTTTCACCATCCAGTGGCTTTATCAATACAGATTCTAGACATAATTGGAAGACAGTAGAACTATATACAAAAGATGAGGTAATCAGTCCCTCAGCCTTGGAGTTAGTGTTCACAGCATCGTGGTGGTGGAGAATCTGGAGCAAAGGCAAGAAGACTCCAGATTCTCCTCCACCACGATGCTGTGAACACCAACTCCAAGGCTGAGGGACTGATTACCTCATCTTTTGTATATAGTTCTACTGTCTTCCAATTATGTCCTTGAATCTGTATTGATAAAGCCACTGGATGGCGAAACGTCTACAATAAAGATATCCAGATGTTGCACATGTGTCTCAACTTTCATATTGTCGGTATTTTATACCTTTCTTGCACAACTGTTCTTGAACATTAAAATGGTATCAAATACCGACAGGTTGTTAGGTAAGACACATATGCAACAGTTAGGTATCTTTATTGTGAAACGTTTCGCCTACACAGTAGGCTTCTTCAGTCAAGTACAGAAAAGAACATTAAAATGGTATAAAATACCGACAGATTGTTAGGTAAGACACATATGCAACAGTCAGGTATCTTTATTCCGAAACGTTTCGCCTACACAGTAGGCTTCTTCAGTCGAGTACAGAAAAGTTGATAGAAGCAGAAGATACTTGAAGACGATGTAATCAGTCCATCACCCTTAAAGTTTTGAGGTGGTCAGTCCCTCAGTCTGGAGAAGAGCATTGTTCCGTTGTCTGAAACAATATGAAGTTGAAGTGACAGGATGGAGCCTTTATATATGGAGAAGAAGTGACAGGATGGAGCTTTTTATAGCGCCAAGAGGTGAGACGTAGGCCACTAGGAGAGGTAAGAACTCCGATGTTGAGAAGTCAGGTCCCTCTCAAATCCAGCCGCTCTCACTAGTGGAAGTTGTCGAAGTTGATTGCAGGTCTGTACCAAGATACCCCTGTCACTTCTTCTCCATATTGTTTCATACTATGGAACAATGCTCTTCTCCAGACTGAGGGACTGACCACCTCAAAACTTTAAGGGTGATGGACTGATTACATCGTCTTCAAGTATCTTCTGCTTCTATCAACTTTTCTGTACTTGACTGAAGAAGCCTACTGTGTAGGCGAAACGTTTCATAATAAAGATACCTAACTGTTGCATATGTGTCTTACCTAACAACCTGTCGGTATTTTATACCATTTAATGTTCAATCTGTCAGACACTGCAACACAAGGGTATCTTGGTACAGACCTGCAATCAACTTCGACAACTTCCACTAGTGAGAGGGGCTGGATTTGAGAGGGACCTGACTTCTCAACATCGGAGTTCTTACCTCTCCTAGTGGCCTACGTCTCACCTCTTGGCGCTATAAAAAGCTCCATCCTGTCACTTCTTCTCCATATTGTTTCATACTATGGAACAATGCTCTTCTCCAGACTGAGGGACTGACCACCTCAAAACTTTAAGGGTGATGGACTGATTACATCGTCTTCAAGTATCTTCTGATTCTATCAACTTTTCTGTACTTGACTGAAGAAGCCTACTGTGTAGGCGAAACGTTTCATAATAAAGATACCTAACTGTTGCATATGTGTCTTACCTAACAACTACAGAAAAGTTGATAGAAGCAGAAGATACTTGAAGACGATGTAATCAGTCCATCACCCTTAAAGTTTTGAGGTGGTCAGTCCCTCAGTCTGGAGAAGAGCATTGTTCCATGGAATGAAACAATATCTTCTCCAATGCTCTTCTCCAGACTGAGGGACTGACCACCTCAAAACTTTAAGGGTGATGGACTGATTACATCGTCTTCAAGTATCTTCTGCTTCTATCAACTTTTCTGTACTCGACTGAAGAAGCCTACTGTGTAGGCGAAACGTTTCGAAATAAAGATACCTAACTGTCACAACTGGTCTTATTTAAGTGGCCGCGGTAATACGGACAAAGGATCGAGCATACACAACACCTTACACTGACTCACCCCCGTGGGTTTAAAACTTAATGAAACATATAATGGATTTCTTTATGATAATTATTTTTTTTAATTCTGAAGGACTTCTGCTAAATGTCATGAATGTGATTTGATTTTTTTTGGACAGAATTATAAAACTATCTAAGTTTTCAACTTCTGTGGATTGTTAAATAGTCATTCATAAAGTTCGTTTAACATTTCTCTCAATACTTTTTCGCTTCTTGTTATGCACCGCCTTTGAGAAGACTGCCATTTCTGAAAAAAAAAAATTTAATTTCACATTTATGAAACAAATATTTAGAAAATTTCCATTTTTTTCTAATTCTTTTTGTTGCTTTTTCAGTTCATGTCTCTTACAAAGGTTTTGCTTTCTGATCTATTTCGGTTATTTCTCGATGTAGACTATGTATACCTTTTCCTTGCTTTGGCATCTACATTCTTAAGCAGTTCACCGCCACGTCTCTTCATTCTACATTCTCTTTGAATGTCTAAGCTCCTCTTAAGTTCGTCTCAGTATGACATACTTTACACAGAGCTTGTATGAAGCTGTACTGAGCTTCAAGGATTACTATGAGTTACGGTGGTCAGGAACAGTGTTGTTACCTGGGGAATGTATGTTAGCGCCTTCATTGTCTCTCTTAGGCCAATTTTCTGATTAATAAGTTCTCAATACGTGAATTTATGTTTGTTATTTTTCAGAGTGCGTTTTAATATTTTATTTTCGCTTTTATTTGTTATTCATCGTCCGTTACCCAGTAAGACAAGTGTGCAACTAGTATGGTTACTGTTGTAACGTATCGTCTACACAACAGGCTTCTTCATACCGTTTAGGCGACATGTTCCAACATGTACCAACATGCTCTAACATGTACCTACAGGCTCCAATATGTACCAACATGTTCCAACAGTAAAGATACCCAACTGTTGCACGTGTGTTTTACTCTTTAACTTATCGGTTATTTACAGCATTCTCAACATAACTGTCAGACACAACACAACGGTACCTCGGTACAACACAACGGTATCTCGGTATAACACAACGGTACCTCGGTATAATACAACGGTACATCGGTACAACACAATGGTATCTCGGTATAACACAACGGTATCTCGGTACAACACAACAGTACCTCGGTACAACACAACGGTATCTCGGTATAACACAACGGTACCTCGGTGCAACACAACGGTACCTCGGTGCAACACAACGGTACCTCGGTACAACACAACTACCTCGGTACAGACACAACACAACGATACCTCGGTACAGACACAATACAACGGTACCTCGGTGCAGACACAATACAACGGTATCTCGGTACAGACACAATACAACGGTACCTCGGTACAGACACAATACAACGGTACTTCGGTACAGAGGACATCTTTCACATCACTGCTGAGCTACAAGTTAGGAGTGAGGAGTGTAGGTTTCCAGAGAGGCCTGCTGAGCATGGGTTGTTGTGGGACAGTGTTGTGGGAGGCTTGTTGGAGTTTCTTGTAGAAGCTTGTTGTAGGGGGTTGTTGTAGGGGTTTCTTGTAGGAGCGTGTTGTAGGGGGTTGTTGTAGGGGTTTCTTGTAGGAGTTTGTTGTAGGGGGTTGTTGTAGGGGTTTCTTGTAGGAGCGTATTGTAGGGGGTTGTTGTAGGGGTTTCTTGTAGGAGCTTGTTGTAGGGGTTTCTTGTAGGAGCGTGTTGTAGGGGGTTGTTGTAGGGGTTTATTGTAGGAGCGTGTTGTAAGGGGTTGTTGTAGGGGTTTCTTGTAGAGCCTGTTGTAGGGGTTGTTGTAGGGGTTTCTTGTAGGAGCGTATTGTAGGGGGTTGTTGTAGGGGTTTCTTGTAGGAGCGTGTTGTAGGGGGTTGTTGTAGGGGTTTCTCGTAGGAGCGTGTTGTACGGGGTTGTTGTAGGGGTTTCTTGTAGGAGCGTGTTGTAGGGGGTTGTAGGGGTTTCTTGTAGGAGCTTGTTGTGGGGGCCTGTTGTGGGGGGTTTGTTGTGGGTATTCTATTGCGGGGATGGTGTGGACTGTTGTTGTGGGGGCTCGTTGTGGGACACTTGTAGTTTGGAATGTACTGTGGGGATTTACTGTGGGCTTGACTGTGGAGTGTATTGTGGAGTGTACTTCGGTGTGTACTGTGAGGTGAATTGTGGTGTGTATTGTGGTGTGTACTGTGAGATGTATTGTGAGTTGCACTGTGAGATGTACTGTGGTGTGTATTGTGGTGTGTACTGTGAGGTGTATTGTGGTGTGTATTGTGGGTTGTACTGTGAGGTGCACTATGAGGCGTACTGTGGTGTGTACTGTGGAGTATATTGTGAGGTGTGCTGTGGTGTGTATTGTGAGATGAATTGTGAGTTGTACTGTGAGGTGTACAGTGGTGTGTAATGTGGAGTGTCCTGTGAGGTGTACTGTGTACTGTGGTGTGTACTGTGGCGTATACTGTGGTGATTTACTGTGAGGTGAATTGTGAGGTTTACTGTGAGATGTACTGTAATGTGTATTGTAGTATGTACTGTGAGGTGTACTATGGAGTGTGCTGTGAGGTGTACTGTGGTGTGTACTGTGAGCTGTACTGTGATGGTGTACTGTGGTGTGTACTGTGTAGTGCACTGATGAGTGTACTGTGGTGCATACTGTGAGGTGTACTGTGGTGTGTATTGTGAGGTGTACTGTGGTGTGTACAGTGGTGAGTACTGTGGACTGTACTTTGGTGTGCAGAATGAGGTGTACTGATGAGTGTACTGTGGTGTGTACTGTGAGGTGTACTGCGGTGTGTATTGTGAGGTGCACTCTGGTGTATACTGTGTGCACTGTGGTGTGCACTCTGAAGTGTACTGTGGTGTGTACTGTGGTGTGTACTGTGGTGTGAACTGTGAGGTGTACAGTGAGGGGTACTGTGAGGTGTACTGTGAGGTGTACTGTGAGGTGTACTGTGGTGTACTGTACGGTGTACTGTAAGGAGTTTTGGGGATTATACCGTGAGGTGTAATGTGGTGTACTGTGGTGTGTACTGTGAGGTGTACTGTGATGTGTACTGTGAGGTGTACTGTTGTGTGTACTGTGGCGTGTACTGTGAGGTGTACTGTGGTATGTACTGTGGAGTGTACTATGTGTACTGTGAGGTGTACTGTAGTGTGTACTGTGGTGTGTAGTGTGAGGTGTACTGTGACGTGTGCTGTGAGGTGTACTGTAGTGTGTACTGTGGTGTGTACTGTGAGGTGTACTGTGAGGTGTACTGTGGTGTGTACCGTGGAGCGTTCTGTGAGATGTACTATAAGGTGTACTGAGGAATGTATTGTGAGGTGTATTGTGAGGTGTACTGTGAGGTGGACTGTGGTATGTGTTGTAAGTGTACTGTGAGGTGTACTGTGGTGTACTGTGAGGTGTGCTGTAAGGAGTACTGTAGACTATACTGTGAGATGTAATGTGGTGTACTGTGGTCTGTACTGTGGTGTTTACTATGAGGTGTACTGTGGTGTGTACCGTGGAGCGTTCTGTGAAGTGTACTGTGAGGTGTACTGAGGAATGTACTGTGAGGTGTACTGTGATGTGTACCGTGTGGTTCCTGAGAGGAGTACTGTGAGGTGTACTGTGGTGTGTACTGTGGTGTATACTGTGGTGTGTACTGTGATGTGTACTGTGATGTGTACTGCTGTGTATACTGTGGTGTGTACTGTGGTGTGTACTGTGGTGCATACTGTGGTGTGTACTGTGGTGCATACTGTGGTGTGTACTGTGAGGTGTACTGTGAGGTGTACTGTGGTGTGTACTGTGAGGTGCACTGTGGTGTGAACTGTGAGGTGTACTGTGGTGTATACTGTTGTGTGTAATGTGAGGTGTACTATGAGGTGTACTGTGGTGCACACTGTGGTGTGTACTGTGAAGTGTACTGTGAGGCGTATTGTGAGGCGTACTATGGTGTGTACTGTGGTGTGTACTGTGAGGTTTACTGTGATGTGTACTGTGGTGTGTACTGTGAGGTTTACTGTGATGTGTACTGTGGTGTGTACTGTGAGGTTTACTGTGGTGTGCATTGTGAGGTGTACTGTGAGGCTTACTGTGGTGTGTATTGTGGTGTTTACTGTGAGGTGTACATTGAGATGTACTGTAGTGTGTACTATGGTGTACTGTGAAGTGTACTGTGGTGTGTATTGTGGTGTGTAATGTGAGGTGTACTTTGAGGTGTACTATGGTGAGTACTGTGGGGTGTACTGTGAGATGTATTGTGGCTTGTACTGTGAGGTGTACTGAGGTGTACTGTGGGGAGTACTGTAGGGTGTACTGTGAGGTGCACTGTGGGGCTTGCTCTGGGGTGTAGTGTACTGTGGGGTGTACTGTATATGTTAAGGGAATGGTGAACTGTTTGTAGTGGGTGGAGGGAGAGGAAAGATAAAAGGAGGAGAGCGACAAAATATAAAGGAACTGAGAAGGAAGAGAGACCAGGAAGACGTGATGTAAGGTGAAGAAGTGTTAGGGTGAGAGATGAGGGAAGAGGTGAGGGGCCAATTAATATTATATTTAACGAGAAACACTAAACCTGAAGAGGTTTTACACTGCCTGGGAAATAGGAGGAAATCAAGTTTGATCTGAGGAAGAGGAGTGGTAACCTCTATGCCTAAAGACTTCAGTTACATTCATGCCATTCTGATATTTGGATATAATGTTTATGATTTTAGTACAGTTATGAGGGCAGCTTCTTGACTATGGGCAGAACATGGACTACACTCGTATCTGGCAACGCTAGCAAGGAGGTTGGGGTTGAGGTGGGGGGCGAGAGGTGAGGGGTGAAGAGTGAAACGGGTAAAGGGTGAGAGGGGTTTGGAGAGAGAGTGAGAGAGAGAGAGAGAGAGAGAGAGAGAGAGAGAGAGAGAGAGAGATAGAGAGATAGAGAGATAGAGAGATAGAGAGAGAGAGAGAGAGAGAGAGAGAGAGAGAGAGAGAGAGAGAGAGAGAGAGAGAGAGAGAGAGAGAGAGAGAGAGAGAGAGAGAGAGAGAGAGAGAGAGAGAGAGAGAGAGAGAGAGAGAGAGAGACAGACAGACAGAGACAGAGAGACAGAGAGAGAGACAGAGACAGGCGGACCTCTTCGCTGAACACTTTGCTACCAAAATGCAAGTTCCTGATCCAGCAAGGGACCCTCCTTGGCTAGCTGCAAGAACTGTGTCAAAACTGTCAGTGGTGACAATAAGGCAGGAGGAGGTGCATTTCCTTCTTAAATCACTTGATTAAGAAAAGGCTGTGGGCCCAGACAGGTTGAGCCCAAGATTGCTGAGATGTGCAGACCAGCTAGCAGCACCTCTAACTCGCATCTTTCAGCACTGCGTAGTACAATGTAAATGGCGCTCTCTGTGGAAAGAGGCAAATGTAGTCCCTGTTCACAAAAATAAGAGCAGAGCAGAAATCAGCAACTACAGACCAGTGTCACTCCTGTCAATCACTGGTAAGATCCTTGAGACAATAATCTCAAGACAAATGACAGAGTTTTTTGACTACCACTCACTACTTTGTGATCGTCAATATGGCCTCAGGAAAGGTTACTCTGCTGCTTATCTGTCGTTAAATCTCTCCACTAAGTGGCCCCAGTCATTGGATGAATCCAAAGTCAGCTGTGTAGTAGCACTGGACATTGCTGGTGCTTTCGACCGGGTATGGCACCAGGGCCTCTTAGCAAAACTTCAAGCACTGGGAATTGCAGGCTCTACGCTATGTCTCTTCAGTGATTACCTTCATGGTAGATCTCTAAGTGTAGCTCTCAATGGAATGGAATCAGCAAGACATCCTATTGGGGCAAGTGTTCCACAAGGAAGCGTGCTGGGACCATTGTTATGGAATGTCTACTTCAACGACCTTCTTCATCTCATCCCAGAATCACATGCATATGCAGACGACTGTACACTGACATTCACTTATCCAAAAGAAGACATGCCAGCTGCTCTAAGCTACATCAATCACCAGCTAAGAGCTATATCAGCTTGGGGAAAATAGATGGCAAGTAACATTTGCACCTGAGAAAACGCAAATGATGATCGTCTCTAGGCACCATGATGGTAATGCTGGTACAGTAGGAAGGATGAATGGGAGGGTGTTGGCACCTGGAGAAGAAGTTGATATCCTTGGGGTGAAATTTGACTCCAAACTAACCATGAAGAACCATGTTGCAAATCTAGCAAACAAGGCAGCCAGGAAGCTTACAGCACTTCGCCGTATCTCACATCTGTTTGACAGTAGGGGTTGCAAGATTCTGTACGAGGCACAAGTACGCTCACACTTTGAGTATGCCCCACTTTCTTGGTTTGCCTGCCCCCCCTCTCATCTGCGACTGCTTGACGGAGTGAAGAACAGAGCAAGACGTCTCATCTCTCGCCTGGACCCATCCTGGATAGATCTGTCATTTCAGCAGAGCCTTCAACACAGGAGGGATGTACAAGACCAATATTGTCAAAGTACCACACTTGGATCCACTTCGAGGACAGCGTGAAACAAGCTTATATGCCACAAGACGGGCAGAAAGCAGCAACTTCACTCTGGGTGTGCCCTTCTCCAGAACATCACTCCACCTGAGATCATACATACACAGGATGACTCGAGTATGGAACACATTCGTACAACATAATGATGTCAACGAGATAAAGTCAGCTGATCAAATGAAAATGCTGGCCCACAGATGGCTCCAACTTCATCCTGTTCCCTACTTGTATGTCTCATAACAATGAAAATGCTTTCAAATGAGCTGATGTAGGTAACAGCTTGCCAATAAAGTTAGGAATCCTTAACCTGTAAATAGCTTGCAATAAAGCTAGGAATCCTTAACCTTGTCAAACCCTGTGTAAAAAAATAAAAGAGAGCAAGAGAAAGGGAGAGCAAGAGAGAGCAAGGGAGAGCATGCGAAAATATGAGAGCAAGAGAGAGAGAGAGAGAGAGAGAGATAAAAGGAGAGCAAGGGAGGGCAAAGAAGAACAAGGGAGAGCAAGGGAGAGTAAAGGAGAATAAAAGAGAGAATTCAAAGCAATTAAAAACAGAGCAAGGGAGAGCAATTGAAAGCAAATCGGGAACTAAGAAAGCAAGAGAGATAGGGAGAATTAATGGATGAACAACTACGATGAGTAAAGTAGAGGAAAAAAAAGGTAGAGGATGAGTAATGGAGAGGGTGAGTAAGGTAGAGGGTGAGTAAGGTTGAAGGTGAGTAAGGGAGAGAGTATAGTAGGTGAGTAAGGTAGAAGGTGAGTAAGGTAGAGGGTGAGTAACGTAGAAAGTGAGTAAGGTAGAGGGTGAGTAAAGTAGGTAAGGTAGAGGATGAGTAAGGTAGAGGGTGAATAATGTAGAGGGTGAGTAAGGTAGAGAGTGCGTAAGGTAGAGGGTAAGTAAGGGAGAGGGTGAGTAAGGTAGAGGGTGAGCAATTGAAAGGGTGAGAAAGCTGAAGGGCTGAAGGCTGAGTAAGTTAGAGGGTAAGATGGAGGGAGAGTAAGGTAGAGGGTGAGTAAGGTAGAAGGTGAGTAAGCTAGAGGGTGAGTAAGGTAGAGAGGGAGTAAGGTTGAAGGTGAGTAAGGTAGAAATTGAGTAAAGTAGGTGAGTAGGGTAGAAGGTGAGTAAGGTAGAGGGTGAGTAAGGTAGAAGATGAAGGTAGATGGCGAGTAACGTAGAGGGTGACTAAGGTAAAGGGTGAGTAAAGTAGAAGGTGAGTAATTTAGAGTGTGAGTAAGGTAGAGGATGAGTAAGGAAGAGGGTGAGTAAGGTAGGTGAGTAAGGTAGAGGGTAAATCAGGTAAAGGATGAGTGGAGGGGGATTAAGGTAGTGGGTGAGTAAGGTAGAATATGACTAAGGTAGTGGGTGATTAAGGAGGAGGGTGAGTAATTTCGAGTGTGAATAAGGCGGAGAGTAAGGCACAGGGTGAATAAGGTAGTAGGTGACTACGGTTCAGGGTGACTAAGGTAGAGGGTGAGTAAGGTAGAGGAAGAGTAAGGTAGAGGGTGAGTAAGGTAAAAGGTGAGTAAGGTATAGGGTGAGTAAGGTAGAGGGTGAGCAAGGTACAGGGTGAGTAAGGTACAGGGTGAATAAGGTACAGGGTGAATAAGGTACAGGGTGAGTAAGGTAAAGGATGAGTAAGGTACAGGGTGAATGATGAGTAAAAGAGAACTAGCGATGAAGAGGAAGGTCATTAGTTCCAGAGGAAGGGGAGGAGGGCTCGGGGAGACGATGCCGGGGAGGGGGACATGGAGAAGGGGGCAGGGGAAGGAGAGCAGTGGTGGTGGTGGAGAGTAGTGATGAGGGAGTGGTGGTGGTGGAGGGTAGTGATGAGGGAGTGGTGGTGGAGGGTAGTGATGAGGGAGTGGTGGTGGTGGAGGGTAGTGATGAGGGAGTGGTGGTGGAGGGTAGTGATGAGGGAGTGGTGGTGGTGGAGGGTAGTGATGAGGGAGTGGTGGTGGTGGAGGGTAGTGATGAGGGAGTGGTGGTGGTGGAGGGTAGTGATGAGGGAGTGGTGGTGGTGGAGGGTAGGGACGAGGAAGTGGTGGTGGTGGAGGCAAGGGATGAGGGAGTGGTGGAGGAGGAGGGTAGTGATGAGGGAGTGGTGGTGGAGGAGGGTAGTGATGAGGGAGTGGTGGTGGTGGAGGGTAGGGATGAGGGAGTGGTGGTGGAGGAGGGTAGGGACGAGGAAGTGGTGGTGCAGGAGGGTAGGGATGAGGGAGTGGTGGTGGAGGAGGGTAATGATGAGGAAGTGGTGGTGGTGGAGGGTAGGGATGAGGGAGTGGTGGTGGTGGTGGAGGGTAGTGAAGAGGGAGGGGTGGTGGAAGAGGGTAGTGATGAGGGAGTGGTGGAGGAGGGTAGGGATGAGGGAGTGGTGGTGGTGAAGGGTAGTGATGAGGGAGTGGTGGTGGAGGGTAGTGATGAGGGAGTGGTGGTGGTGGAGGGTAGGGATGAGGGAGTGGTGGTGGAGTAGGGTAGGGATAAGGGAGTGGTGGTGGTGGAGGGTAGGGATGAGGGAGTGGTGGTGGTGGAGGGTAGTGATGAGGAAGTGGTGGTGGTGGAGGGTAGTGATGAGGGAGAGGTGGTGGGGGAGGGTAGGGATGAGGGAGTGGTGGTGATGGAGGGTAGTGATGAGGAAGTGGTGGTGGTGGAAAGTAGTGATGAGGGAGAGGTGGTGGTGGAGGGTAGGGATGAGGGAGAGGTGGTGGAGGAGGGTAGTGATGAGGGAGTGGTGGTGGTGGAGGGTAGGGATGAGGGAGAGGTGGTGGACGAGGGTAGTGATGAGGGAGTGGTGGTGGAGGAGGGTAGTGACGAGGGAGTGGTGCTGGTGAAGTGTAGTGATGAGGGAGTGGTGGTGGTGGAGGGTAGGGATGAAGGAGTGGTGGTGGAGGAGGGTAGTGAAGAGGGAGTGGTGGTGGTGGAGGGTAGTGATGAGGTGGTGGTGGTGGTGGAGGGTAGGGATGAGGGAGTGGTGGTGGTGGAGGGTAGTGATGAGGAAGTGGTGGTGGTGGAAAGTAGTGATGAGGGAGAGGTGGTGGTGGAGGGTAGGGATGAGGGAGAGGTGGTGGACGAGGGTAGTGATGAGGGAGTGGTGCTGGTGAAGTGTAGTGATGAGGGAGTGGTGGTGGTGGAGGGTAGGGATGAAGGAGTGGTGGTGGAGGAGGGTAGTGAAGAGGGAGTGGTGGTGGTGGAGGGTAGTGATGAGAAAGTGGTGGTGGTGGTGGAGGGTAGTGATGAGGGAGTGGTGGTGGTGGAGGGTAGTGATTAGGAAGTGGTGATGGTGGAGGGTACGGATGAAAGAGTGGTGGTGGTGGAGGGCAGTGATGAGGGAGTGGTGGTGGTGGAGGGTAGGGATGAGAGAGTGGTGGTGGAGGAGAGTAGTGATGAGGGAGTGGTGGTGGTGGAGGGTAGGGATGAGTGAGGTGGTGGTGGAGGGTAGGGATGAGGGAGTGGTGGTGATGGAGGGTAGTGATGAGGAAGTGGTGGTGGTGGAGGGTAGTGATGAGGGAGAGGTGGTGGTGGAGGGTAGGGATGAGGGAGTTTTGGTGATGGAGGGTAGTGATGAGGAAGTGGTGGTGGTGGAGGGTAGTGATGAGGAAGTGGTGGTGGTGGAGGGTAGTGATGAGGGAGAGGTGGTGGTGGAGGGTAGGGATGAGGGAGAGGTGGTGGTGGAGGGTAGGGATGAGGGAGTGGTGGTGGTGGAGGGTAGTGATGAGGAAGTGGTGGTGGTGGAGGGTAGTGATGAGGAAATGGTGGTGGTGGAGGGTAGTGATGAGGAAATGGTGGTGGTGGAGGGTAGTGATGAGGAAATGGTGGTGGTGGAGGGTAGTGATGAGGAAGTGGTGGTGGTGGAGGGTATTGATGAGGAAGTGGTGTTGGAGGAGGGTAGGGATGAGGGAGTGGTGGTGGTGGAGGGTAGTGATGAGGGAGTGGTGGTGGTGGAGGGTAGTGATGAGGAAGTGGTGGTGGTGGAGAGTAGTGATGAGGGAGTGGTGGAGGAGGAGGGTAGGGATGAGGGAGCGGTGGTGGAGGGTAGGGATGAGGGAGCGGTTGTGGTGGAGTAAGGATGATTGAGGGCAGTGATGAGGGAGTGGGGGTGGAAGGTAGTGATGAGGGAGTGGGGGTGGTTGAGGGTAGGGATGATTGAGTGGTGGTGGTGGAGGGTAGTGATGAGGAAGTGGTGGTGGTGGAGGGTAGTGATGAGGAAGTGGTGGTGGTGGAGGGTCTTGATGAGGGAGTGGTGGTGGTGGAGGGTAGTGATAAGGGAATGGTGGTGGTTGAGGGTACTGATGAGGGAGTGGTGGTGGTGGAGGGTAGGGATGAGGGAGTGGTTGTGGTGGAGGGTAGGGATGAGGGAGTGGTGGTGGAGGAGGGTAGTGATAAGGGAGTGGTGGTGGTTGAGGGTACTGATGAGGGAGTGGTGGTGGTGGAGGGTAGGGATGAGGGAGTGGTGGTGGTGGAGGGTAGGGATGAGGGAGTGGTGGTGGAGGAGGGTAGTGATGAGGGAGTGGTGGTGGAGGAGGGCAGTGATGAGGGAGTGGTGGTGGAAGAGGGTAGTGATGAGGGAGTGGTGGTGGTGTAGGGTAGGGATGAGGGAGTGGTGGTGGTGGAGGGTAGGGATGAGGGAATTGTGGTGGTGGACGGTAGTGATGAGGGAGTGGTGGTGGTGGAGGGTAGTGATGAGGGAGTGGTGGTGGAAGAGGGTAGTGATGAGGGAGTGGTGGTGGAAGAGGCTAGTGATGAGGGAGTGGTGGTGGAGGAGGGTAGGGATGAGGAAGGGGTGGTGGTGGAGGGTAGTGATCCGGGAGTGGTGGTGGTGGAGGGTAGTGATGAGGGAGTGGTGGTGGTGGAGGGTAGTGATGAAGGAGTGGTGGTGGAGTAGGGTAGTGATAAGGGAGTGGTGGTGGTTGAGGGTAGTGATGAGGGAGTGGTGGTGGTTGAGGGTAGTGATGAGGGAGTGGTGGTGGTGGAGGGTAGGGATGAGGGAGTGGTGGTGGAGGAGGGTAGTGATGAGGGAGTGGTGGTGGTGGTAGAGGGATATTTATGAGGGAGTGGTGGTGGTGGAGGGTAAGGATTAGGGCGTGGTGGTGGTGGTGGAGTGTACGGATGAAGGAGTGGTGGTGGTGGAGGGTAGGGATGAGGGAATTGTGGTGGTGGACGGTAGTGATGAGGGAGTGGTGGTGGTGGAGGGTAGTGATGAGGGAGTCGTTGTGGTGGAGTGTACGGATGAAGGAGTGGTGGTGGTGGAGGGTAGGGATGAGGGAGTGGTGGTGGTGGAGGGTAGTGATGAGGGAGTGGTGGTGGTGGTGGAGGGTAGTGATGAGGGAGTGGTGGTGGTGGAGGGTAGGGATGAGGGAGTGGTGGTGGTGGAGGGTAGGGATGAGGGAGTGGTGGTGGTGGAGGGTAGTGATGAGGGAGTGGTGGTGGTGAAGGGTAGTGATGAGAGGGTGGTGGTAGAGGAGGGTAAGGATGATGAGGGTAAGGATTATTAGGGAGTGGTGGTGGTGGAGGGTAGTGATGAGGAAGTGGTGGTGGTGGAGGGTAGTGATGAGGAAGTGGTGGTGGTGGAGGGTAGTGATGAGGGAGTGGTGGAGGTGGAGGGTAGTGATGAGGGAGTGGTGGTGGTGGAGGGTAGTGATGAGGGAGTCGTTGTGGTGGAGTGTACGGATGGAGTGGTGGTGGTGGAGGGTAGGGATGAGGAAGTGGTGGTGGTGGAGTGTACGGATGAAGGAGTTGTGGTAGTGGAGGGTAGGGATGAGGGAGTGGTAGTAGTGGAGTGTACGGGTGAAGGAGTGGTGGTGGAGAAGTGTAGGGATGAGGGAGTGGTGGTGGTGAAGGGTAGGGATGAGGCAGTGGTGGTGGTGGAGTGCACGGATGAAGGAGTGGTGATTGGGGAGTGTACGGATGAATGAGTTGTGATTGTGGAGTGTACGGATGAAGGAGTGGTGGTGGTGGAGGGTAGGGATGAGGGAGTTGTGGTGGTGGAGGGTAGGGATGAGGGAGTGGTGGTGGTGGAGGGTAGTGATGAGGGAGTGGTTGTGGAGGAGGGTAGTGATGAGGGAGTGGTGGTGGAGGAGGGTAGTGATGAGGGAGTGGTGGTGGAGGAGGTTAGGGATGAGGGAGCGGTAGGTATGAAGGAGTGGTGGTGGTGGAGGGTAGGTATGAAGGAGTGGTGATGGTGTAGGGTAGGTTTGGAGAGTGGTGATGGTGGAGGGTAGGGAGGAGGTAGTGGTGGTGGTGGGAAGGAATGATGGAGTGGTGGTGGTAGAGTTTAGGGATGATGGAATGGTGGGGGTGGTGGGTACGAATGGCCGAGTTGTGGTGGTGGAGGGCCGGGATCAGTGGGTTGGCGGTGGTGGGAGGCTGGGGTGTTGTGAGGTGGCAGAGGGACCTATATAACCTTTTATGACGAATACCTTCGAGTGATTGTTGATAATCTTGGCAAGAGAGAGAGAGAGAGAGAGAGAGAGAGAGAGAGAGAGAGAGAGAGAGAGAGAGAGAGAGAGAGAGAGAGACAGACAGACAGACAAACAGACAGACAGAATTTGATTGATTGACAGGCTTTCCTTGTTTCGAATCGATTTGATGACTTTCATTTTTTTATTCATCCGTTTCTCACAAGAGAGTGACGCACAAGCAAGGTGAAGGTAGTGAAGGTGAACGTTGCTCATACTTGAAAAGTTACTTGAAGTGTGAATGACTCAAGAACGCTGGGTGAGGTCCAATACAACTTAAATTTTGCCAACGAAGTGGCTAGTTTATTGTGCACTCAACATCCATCCTGTGGAGGGTAACACAAGAATCCAAAAAGGTCCATGAACTAGACCCCAAAATTGGTTAACAGGAGAGCATCTGGATTTATATCTACACAGTTCACTTATCTGTTATAAGCACATTTAGGAAATATTAAGCAAATATATTAAGCAAATTTAGTTAATTTGCTTAATATATCTGGTATCATATTTTCATTAATAAGATATCTTGACATGTCAGATAGATGCAACACGACGCCAGGAGATAGCGGTAAAACATTGGCAGAGATATGAGGTACTAACCCGAGTAAGAGGTAACTTGGCAGTACACACCGCTGGAACACACCGCTGGAACACACCGCTGGAACACACCGCCGGAACACACTGCCTTCACCTTGCTTGTGCGTCACTCTCTTGTAAGAAACGGATGAATAAAAATATGGAAGTTATCAAATCGATTCGAAACAACAAAAGCCTGTCAATCAATCAATTTCTGTCTGTCTGTCTGTCTGTTCCAGCGGTGTGTTCCAGCGGTGTTCCAGCGGTGTGTTCCAGCGGTGTGTTCCAGTGGTGTGTTCCAGCGGTGTGTTCCAGTGGTGTGTTCCAGCGGTGTGTTCCAGCGGTGTGTTCCAGCGGTGTGTTCCAGAGGTGTGTTCCAGTGGTGTGTTCCAGCGGTGTGTTCCAGCGGTGTGTTCCAGCGGTGTGTTCCAGCGGTGTGTTCCAGCGGTGTGTTCCAGTGGTGTGTTCCAGCGGTGTGTTCCAGCGGTGTGTTCCAGCGGTGTGTTCCAGCGGTGTGTTCCAGCGGTGTGTTCCAGCGGTGTGTTCCAGCGGTGTGTTCCAGCGGTGTGTTCCAGCGGTGTGTTCCAGCGGTGTGTTCCAGCGGTGTGTTCCAGTGGTGTGTTCCAGCGGTGTGTTCCAGCGGTGTGTTCCAGCGGTGTGTTCTGGCAAGTTATCTCTTACTCGGGTTAGTACCGCATGTCTGCCAATGTTTTACCGCTATCTCCTGGCGTCGTGTTGCATCTATCTTACATGTCAAGATATCTAATTAATGAAGTACGATACCAGATATATTAAGCAAATTTCCTAAATTTGCTTAATATATTTGCTTAATATTTTCTAAATTTGCTTATAACAGTTAAGTGAACTGTGTAGATATAAATCCAGATGTTCTCCTGTTAACCAATTTTGGGGTCTAGTTCACAGACCTTTTTGGATTCTTGTGTTACCCTCCACAGGATGGATGCTGAGTGCACTTTAAACTAGCCACTTCGTTGGCAAAATCTAAGTTGTATTGGACCTCACGCAGCGTTCTTGAGTCATTCACACTTCAAGTAACTTCAATTTTGAGTCAATGTATTTGCCTTGTTGCAGTTCCCTGCCCCTTCCCAGTCTTGCATGTAATTTGCAGATCAAATCTGAACAGAAAATTCAAGACGCTGTCTGACAATCCCATTTCAGTATGTCAGTTGTGGTCTGAACTTTAAACATTTGTATCTGAAATTTAGCTTTTGGTTTGTTTTGCTTCTCAGGGCTTTGTATTATTTTGCGCATTTGAAGTCATTTCCGGTACCTACCACTAAGTTTTGCTCTTCCAATATCTTGTCTTGTGGATATCAACTATGTTAACTGTGTTAATCATCCCTGGGACGAAAGGTAATTATTTTTTCTATAGTACAGCCCATTTCCCCCATAACCACAGAAATTAAAAAATCAAAATTACGTATTGATACTACAAGGCCCTCATTATTTTTCACCATGAATATTCCCTTCAGTTTTGTGCTCCTAAGTACACAAAGGCAAGAGGACAAGTATTTTATAATGAATACACTTAAAGAAGACAGGCCACTTGAAATATAACGTGATTCCATGACACGAAAACACTACACAAAACTCGTTTACGTTAAATGCAATGCAAACGTAAGGCAAGAATGTTAAGGTGTCATATTATCATTGCTGCTTTTCCTTCATTCTTCCTTCTTCCTCCTACTCCTCCTCCTCCTTCTTATTTCTTTTTTTCTTTTTCTTTTTGTTTTTATTTTCATGTTCTTCTTGTTCTCGTTCTTCATGTTCTTGTTCTAGTATTTCTTCTTCTTCTTCTTCACATTCACGAGAGAAAGTAAATCAATAAGAGATGTAATCAGATTTGACCCGATAAGTGATAATAGTAGTATTAGGAGCACCAGTATCATAATTATTAGTAATAAGATATAAAATAACATATTAAACACACACGAGTGAGAGAACACTGTGCTGAAGGGTGGTTAGTGCAGGTGCGAAGTGCTAGTTACTCTTGGTGGTGAAGGTTGAGTCTAGGTAAAAGGTAAGAGAAAATCCACATTAAAGGTGTAACTTTCGGAGAGATCATTGAAGATGTTACCAAGTCTGCCGGCTCTCTGATAGTTATAATAGTATTAAAAGGTGAGCTAATAATAATAATAATAATAATAATAATAATAATAATAATAATAATAATAATAACCTTTATTTCTACAAGTACATGATACAACTTATGCAGACTAGCTGACTTCATTGATATAATACAGTATCATTAACAGAACTGCGGCTGGCCAGGACTCGATCCTGCGTTCATATGCCCAGCCCTGTGAAAATAAAACACAGTAGGCACCAATGGTTATATAGAGCATTCCGGGCGACTTAGGTTAATCTTGTCCCCCAAGATGCGATCGACGCCAGTCGGCTGACACAGAGGTACCTACTTGCTGCTAGGTGAACAGGGACAGCAGGTACAAGGAAACACGCCCAATGTTTCCACTCATACAGGGATCAAACCACGGACACTCAGTGTGTGAGCTGAGTGCGCTACCAACCAAGCTACGGGTAACTACACCCTGGCCGTCCTCGCAGAGGGAAGCTGGGCTTCTCACAATGAAAATGCAAATCCTAACCAACTTCAAACTTACTCGCTTCATGAAACCAACTTAAAAGAAGATTCGCTTTGAATTTAGGCTGTGTAGTTACAAACTAGTCAATTTGCAGACAGATATAAAATGGGGATTTTTTTTGTTTCAGTGTAATAATTAGAGAATACCTCTTGTGATCGACTTCAGACTTTTAATATTGATGCATCTAACTTAGAGAAAGGTTCGGAATGATTCTGGTGTGTGTAGATGCTCATTTGTATATCTTATGAAAACTATGCAAATTGGATATTGGTTTCCATGCGATAGCATCTGAATGGAATTTCTGATCAGATTTAAACTTTCAGTGAAGATGCATCTTTGTAAGAGGAAAGTTTGAATTGTAATTGAACTGAGAAAGTGATTATTTGTCCAATCTGATATTATTACTCAGTCGCAAATGGGAGAACATGGGAAAAGCACATCCGAGAAATTGTAAAATCTACTCTGAGGATGTCTTTTGAAAGCCATAAACTTCTGCCTAGATTAAAGAATATCGGGTATTATCTAGACGTGTGTGTGTGTGTGTGTGTGTGTATGTGTCAAGGATAAAAAAAGCAAAAGGATGTCTCCCCACTCTTCACTTCCTCCGGGCATTGCTAGCATGAAAACCGAGAAAGATATATCATACCATACCACATTAGAAAAATAGTACTGAATTTACAGGCGAGGCCTGTGTGCACCAGTGGTAGTTCTGCTATGACTACCATAACCCCTATACGTCTACCACTACAACCAACTGATCGTCCTGATGCAGTTGCTAAACAGGAATCAGGAATCGGCTGATGTCAGATTGCTACAACTATTGAATAAATATGATGGTTCACATTAGTCCAGTGTGGGTTTACGAGTGACTGAGTGAGGTGGTAAGTGTCTTAGGTAATATATCGCTCCTGTTCTTTCTCACTTTACTTCTATACGTTACTAGTCACTCTGACTTATTAATCTTACTTTCTGACATATATAACAATTTTAGCTGACCCAGATGATAGATTTTCCTGAGCATGTGGTCTCGAAGGCTCTGGCAACTCCTACTGGAGCGCGATGTATCTAGTTAAGTCTTATACTCGAACCACGCTTATCCAGCTGTTGTTTAAGGATTGTATCGTCTCTGTGCGTACATCAACTTTTAGCTTCATCCATTATGCCGTAATTTTGTTTGCAAAAACACCCTTGCATACCTTGCTATTGCATCCTCTGCCTTGCAATTTCAGTCCACTGCTTCTAGTTATGGATTTATTCAACAATTCAAAGAGTTCATGTTTGAGTGTGTCAAAGCCATTCAGTACCTCAAATGTTTGTTTGAAATCTCATAGTCTTCGTTTCCTGTGTGTGGATAAATGTGGATACTTCGAATCTTTCTTCATACGGTTTATTTCTGAGTGATGGTGCGAGTTTTGTAACTCTTCTCTGTATTTTAAAAAATGTGTATTTACGTCTTTCATGTAATCTGGAGAATAAAACTGGACGGCATATTCAGGATACGGTGTAATAAGTGCTTTATAGATTTATTACAGTGCCAAATATTTTGCGCTAGAATTGTCTTGCTACGAAACCTAGTATTGTGCTAGTTTTGTGCTAGTATTATGCTAGTTTTGTGCTAGTTTTGTGCTAGTTTTGCTTTGCTGCTCGTAGAGAGTCATTGTGTTAGCTTTGCTGCTAACATATAGTCATTGTGATAGCCTTGCTGCTCGTAGATAGTCATTGTGATAGTCTTGCTGCTCGTAGATAGTCATTGTGATAGTCTTGCTGCTCGTAGATAGTCATTGTGATAGTCTTGCTGCTCGTAGATAGTCATTGTGATAGTCTTGCTGCTCGTAGATAGTCATTGTGATAGTCTTGCTGCTCGTACATAGTCATTGTGATAGTCTTGCTGCTCGTAGATAGTCATTGTGATAGTCTTGCTGCTCGTACATAGTCATTGTGATAGCCTTGCTGCTCGTAGATAGTCATTGTGATAGTCTTGCTGCTCGTACATAGTCATTGTGATAGCCTTGCTGCTCGTAGTCATTGTGATAGCCTTGCTGCTCGTAGATAGTCATTGTGATAAACTTGCTGCTCGTAGATAGTCATTGTGATAGCCTTGCTGCTCGTAGATGGTCATTGTGATAGTCTTGCTGCTCGTAGATAGTCATTGTGATAGCCTTGCTGCTCGTAGATAGTCATTGTGATAGTCTTGCTGCTCGTAGATAGTCATTGTGATAGCCTTGCTGCTCGTAGATAGTCATTGTGATAACCTTGCTGCTCGTAGATAGTCATTGTGATAGTCTTGCTGCTCGTAGATAGTCATTGTGATAGCCTTGCTGCTCGTAGATAGTCATTGTGATAGTCTTGCTGCTCGTACATAGTCATTGTGATAGCCTTGCTGCTCGTAGATAGTCATTGTGATAGTCTTGCTGCTCGTACATAGTCATTGTGATAGTCTTGCTGCTCGTACATAGTCATTGTGATAGTCTTGCTGCTCGTACATAGTCATTGTGATAGTCTTGCTGCTCGTACATAGTCATTGTGATAGTCTTGCTGCTCGTACATAGTCATTGTGATAGTCTTGCTGCTCGTACATAGTCATTGTGATAGTCTTGCTGCTCGTAGATAGTCATTGTGATAGTCTTGCTGCTCGTAGATAGTCATTGTGATAGTCTTGCTGCTCGTAGATAGTCATTGTGATAGTCTTGCTGCTCGTACATAGTCATTGTGATAGTCTTGCTGCTCGTAGATAGTCATTGTGATAGTCTTGCTGCTCGTACATAGTCATTGTGATAGTCTTGCTGCTCGTACATAGTCATTGTGATAGTCTTGCTGCTCGTAGATAGTCATTGTGATAGTCTTGCTGCTCGTACATAGTCATTGTGATAGTCTTGCTGCTCGTACATAGTCATTGTGATAGTCTTGCTGCTCGTACATAGTCATTGTGATAGTCTTGCTGCTCGTACATAGTCATTGTGATAGCCTTACTGCTCGTAGATAGTCATTGTGATAGTCTTGCTGCTCGTACATAGTCATTGTGATAGTCTTGCTGCTCGTACATAGTCATTGTGATAGTCTTGCTGCTCGTAGATAGTCATTGTGATAGTCTTGCTGCTCGTACATAGTCATTGTGATAGTCTTGCTGCTCGTAGATAGTCATTGTGATAGTCTTGCTGCTCGTAGATAGTCATTGTGATAGTCTTGCTGCTCGTACATAGTCATTGTGATAGCCTTGCTGCTCGTACATAGTCATTGTGATAGTCTTACTGCTCGTAGATAGGTATTAGTGCTTTTGGGGTCGTTCCTTATGATTACTCCGGTGTCCTTTTCTTCATTGGTTTTGGTGAAAATCTTGCCAGACACTCTGCATTCACGTTTGAGATTATATCCAAAATGCATTACTTTGTATTTGTCTACAATAAAGCTCATCTTTCACGTCTCTGATGCTTTCAATGCTGTATCTTTCTCTAATTTTGTGTCATTTACAAATATAATTTATTAACAACGTGGCCTGGTGGCAAAAGCTCTCGCCTCTGACGGTGAGGAGCCCGGGTTCGATTCCCGGCGAAGGGGTGGAAACATTGGACGTGTTTCCTTACACCGGTTGTCTATGTTGACCCATCAGTAAAATGGGTACCTGGGTGTTAGTGGACTAGTGTGGGTCGCATCCTGGGCAAAACTGACCAAATTTGCCTGAAATGCTCAGCACAACAAAGGGCTTTCTGTATAGTAGTATATCACTGATGTCAGCTAGGACCGTATACCTTGTACATGTACTTGTAGTAAATAAAGATATGATTATTATTATGTACCGTTCCTTGAGGATGGATCATACCTGTGCCAGGAGGCCTACCGCTAATTAATTTAAAAACATAAAAAAAAAAACTTATAGATTTTTAGAAAATCTAAAACAGAATACAACTTTTAAAAGAAAAGTGAAAAATGTTAAACATTTAATGGTGCTTTTAAGTTCAACAAATTTAATATAGTTACCCCTTTACAAACGCTATATTTCATTAAATTTTGGTACGCTATTTTGCAGAGCCGGTCATCTGACTCTTGATGTGTTTCAGGGTGTTTGTGTATGAAAATATTGATGCACACACAGTGTACTGTGTGTACATAGCGCGTTGCATTAATATATTCAGTGGCAGACTGCATTAAGTTCGAGTTCCTAGCGCTCTTGAGGGTGTTGATCTATAGCTCTTGGTCTATTGAGGGTGTTAATCTAAAGGTGCTAGACTTCTTGAATGTACTGAACTAAAGCTCTTGAGCTTCTCGAAGTTGCGGCTCTCATGCTCTTGCTCTTTATCGCTGGAAATATAAACACATATGCAGTATAATGTGATCCTTTATTGACAACGTTTCCCCCACACAGTGGGCTTTTTCAAGCCACAAACAGATCTACCTGGGGTGTATGTATAATGTTCGCCAAGACCGTAGTCCTGGGGTGGAAGGTGCGCGAGTATTTATAGTCAGGTTCAGAATGCTGAGGTCAGGTGGAGAATGCTGCATCTGATGATGTACCGAGTGGGGTTACAGAGTCTAAAATCTTGGGTAGCTTGGAAGTGAGATTGGATAAGTTTGTGAGCAGACCTTCTGCAGTGTTCTTCCATTCCTATGCTCTTATGTGGGATAGCAATGAAGAAGTTTCTTCGCAAGTGGTTCAGCTATGTTATAGAAGTCATTATTCTGGTTGAAGTTGTCGGATATACAGATAAGCGATGATTCCAGGATTCTTCGGTATTGAGTGTTGTCTTCTGTGGCGATAAGTCTTGAGTTTCTGTAGTTTATCATGTGGTTGTGTGAATTACGGTGTTGTACACAGGCATTCCTTGTATCGTCAGACCTGCTTGCGTATTGATGTTCTGAAATACGCGTTTGGAGGTCCCTTGATGTTTCGCCCACGTACAATTTGTTGCAGCCATTACAAGGGATTATGTGTACCCCTGCAGAGGGTGGAAGCTTGTCCTGGAAGCTTGTCCTGTCTATCACTGGTAATGTCCTTGATGGTCGTGGTTGTGGAGGTAGATACTTGGAATGAGGTATTGGAAAAGATGTTGGAAACGTGTTTGGCAATGGAGTTAGTGGGGAGGACTATGTATCTCTTCTCGGCAGTGTCTTCTCTGGGTGTGTTGAAGATGTTTAATGCCCGTCGTCTGCAGTCTCTGATGAAGTGACGAGGATAGTGGAGTTTAGAAAATACTTGTTCAATTATAGTGCATTCTTCCTCAAGAAACTTCCTCAAGTACACTCAGATTCTGAGTGTACGTAGGAAGAAGCCTATAATTACACCACGTTTAGTTTTGGTGTCGTGGTGAGAGTAGAAGTGGAGAAGATCGTTTTGGTTGGTGGGTTTTCGATAGACTTTAAAACGAAGTTCATGATCAGTTTTGCAGAGAAGAACATCAAGGAAAGGAAGAGTGTTGTCTACTTCTTCTTCAAGTGTGAACTGGATTGAGGGCTCGACCTGGTTGAGCTTGTCTTGGAGAGCTTGAACGTTGAAGCGTCTAGGAGTTATGAGGAGAATGTCGTCAACATAACGGAGCCAGGTGACAGACGAAGGAATAATGGTGGAGAAACGTTCGGCTTCTAGATGTTCCATGTATAGGTTCTCCAGGACCGTACTGAGTGGCGAACCCATGGGTAGTCCAAAAGTCTGCTGTAAGAGGTGATTTTCGAAAGAGAAACACGTAAAGCCAACACATAATTCAACAAGGTCGATGAAATCGCTGGTATATCTGCTTGTGACTTGAAAAAGCCCACTGTGTGGGCGAAACGTTGTCAATAAAGGATCACATTATACTGCATATGTGTTTATATTTCCATTGTGTCGGTATTTTATACCATTTATTTCCATCTCTTTATCGCTCTTGGAAAGATTAGGAGCAAAACGTTGTATGGAAGTCGAGTTGCAGCTTCTCTCTCAGTTGTGTGTTCAGAGAAGCAGCCTAGCAACTCTAATTAGGTATCTCTGTAAGGTTATACTTGCTCTCAGAACTAATTTTTTCTTTATTTCCTTTCTTTTTTAACATCGAATATTCTTGTCCATAATGTGAATGCTTCTTCTGTCCCGCTTAAAATTCTCATTACTGGTGTACTATGTCTAGAGGAAGGTTCGCAGTGATAATGGGCTGTACAGTTGCCACTGGCAAATTTATAGACCAAAATGTGATTTTGGTTTCCGTGTAAGAACCTGACAATGTCTTTTATAATCGTCTTCAAAATTTCAAACCCAGTTCATATTAAACTGTGTAGGTGTCAAATTTCTGTGATATATTTTTGTGGTAGAACATGAGAATGCCTCAGTACACGAATAAAATGCTAAACACCTACGTATCTTAGACAAAGGAAGTATGAGGTTGTGTTGGTACAAATTTCCCAGTTTACGGTAGGACATTAGAAAAAATAAAGGTGGAGGTTATTGGTTTGCGTGTAGTAGCGGGAGAATGTCGCTTGTGACCAGCTTCAGTGTACAAGCACTGCTGTATTTTGTTCAGAGAAAAGTTTATATTGTTAATATCGATTTGTCAGTTGTGTTAAAGTGAGGTAATGGTTTCTGTGCGATTACTTGAGAATGCTACATCATATCAGCTTCAAACGTCCAATGCAGGTTTGTCCTACCATACTCCTGGTATAGCAGACTAGCTGGTGAGTGTCAGCAGACATGCCTTTCCAATTTACTTGTCGATATATTATATACCATTAATATAATAATGAAGCGACTATTAGTCACTCAGATGGCGCAGCCATTGAAAGAAGTCTAGTTATTATAATCAATTTTCGTTGTTTTAATAATTAGTGTTCATAAATGCTCCTATAGAGTATTCTTGATACTCTATAAATATTACAGTCCACTCATAGTTTAAAATTATTAAAATAAATTAATCGGACAATCTTCCCTTGCGCATCTGTCATCCAAGTGATAATCACATTCATGATGGACAAGGGACGATCTCGGTGGCTAAAGTAATCAATTTCACTTAAATTAATTTATTACATTTAATAAGAGATTTGTGGAGTCACACTGCCTCTACCAACCTTACATTCAAACTCTTATACTATGGAAAAGTAAGATTTCGGGGATGCAGATGGCTTGGAACACCGGTGTTCCAGAGGCAGAAGGGTGAGAAAGAATCTTATTGGTCTCTGTGAGTGTCACCTAAACTCTTCCAAAACAGAAGTGTCACAATCATTGAATAACGGAAAAAGTGTCGGTAAAACGAAAACATGGATTCTAGTCCAGTTAAGGCAAGGGACGTAAAGGAGAGATACAGGGATACAGCGAACAACTTGTCCAGGACAGACGGTACAGACGGAAATTCGAGAATATGGAACATTATAGCTCACAATATATAATAATATAATATCTTTCATTTACTACAAGTACATGTACAAGGTATACAGTCCTAGCTGACATCAATGACATACTACTGTATAGAAAGCCCCTTGTTATGCAGAGCATTTCGGGCAAATTAGGTCAGTTTTGTCCCAGGATGCGACCCACACCAGTCGACTAACACCCAGGAACCCACAGGTTGGTAGATAAGACACATAGGCAACATTTAGGCAACTTTATTCCGAAACGTTTCGCCTACACAGTAGGCTTCTTCAGTCGAGTACAGAAAGTAGGCAGGAGCAGTAGAGATGTGAAGACGATGTAATCAGTCCATCACCCTTGAAGTCGTAGATTTGAGGTTATCAGTCCCTCAGCCTGGAGAA
>NC_091313.1:7360520-7408020 GCF_038502225.1 Cherax quadricarinatus | reverse complement strand
GTTTATTCAGTCAGGAAGTTTGTATTTATCCTGTGTGACTATCTTGTCTAACAGTCTCTGAAGTACTTTACAGAAGCTTCTAGAAATTAGATGTACTTTATCTGTGAGGAGATTACTGTCCTAAATGTCTTAATGCAAATAAAAAATCTGAATAAATTCCATAGACTGGATATTTTATTACTACAAGCATATTGACAGTTGTTTTAAAAGTTGATTTTTTACATAAATTTTACGAATTTGTCCATAATTATGATTTCCATTTTCTGTCGTCACACTGAGGTCAGACAGATGTCCAATGTACTTCACTGAATGCTGGAGTAACATTTGCTAGCTTCCTGTAATTTGTTACGTCGTACTCGGTGAGCGTTCCACGGGAAAATATGCTCTTGCTTCACTCTCTCAATATGTATTTTAACGACCTCCTTCACCTTAATCGTGAATTCCATTACTACTCGGAGGTGCCCACAGCCCTCAGGCGCGTCAATTATCAACCTGAAGTTATATTGTTCTGGAGCATGGGATGGCAGGTTGCATTAATTTATGAAACACTTAGGTTCATTTCGCACAGGCTTGATAGAAGATGCTCAAAGAAACCATATGGAGTAAAAGAAGTTTGCCTTGAGTATGCATCACTTCCTTGGATTGCCTGCCGGCCTAGTTGAACCTGTCATTTTAGCGAAGCCTTCATTACTGGAACGATGTTGACTGCTGTGTACGGTGGTTTTCTGTGCGTGGTAGTCTGTTGTTACGGTGGTCTGCTGTGTATAAAGAATCTTCTCAAGGTATCCGTTCAACCTAGTTGAATGGTTATACCTTTGCTTGTGGTCACAGGCGTCTGTCAGTAACTTCTTAGTAAAACGATGTTGGTATCCTTCACATGGCTTTTTTTTCGTTAATAGGTAGAAGACAGCAATTACAGAAGATGACATGCAAGCATTAGCCGTTTGACTACAGCTGCACTCTTCTCTGGAACATCACTCACAACTTGACTCATTCGGAACAGATTGCTACAACATATGGACAAATTACAGATCAGGTCAACAAACCAAACGACAACTCAGACCCACAGCTGGTTCCATTGTCATCCTCTCCTTCATAAACGTGTTGCTTAATATTAAGTAAAATTTACGTCTATGAAATATCTTCAATAAAGATCTAGCTAAGACCAAGCTTTGAGATGAGTTAACATGTACTAACAGCTGAAAACTTAATTCACACATTCAGTCATTCAAATCCTCATCCTTGATCATTCCTTCCCACTTCCCTTACAAGACTTTATTCCTCGCCATCTTACCCACTTATCCCGGCAACATTAGCCGTGCAACTCATTCCCACTCAAATCCTAAACCCTCATTACACATCCCAATATAATCTTTTCAGTCCCAAATTCTTCACTAACGCCTCTGCATAATTCCACCCACTTTAACGCATCTCTCAGTCTCTCTAGAATCACTACTCTAGTACCACCTTTCCCGTCTCTTAGCTGTTCCTGCTCTAGTATCTCTACCTACTTGATTTTCCCCACCACCACCCAGTCAACACATCACATCCACTCATCTTTGTTCCTTCCACCCAGATCTCTGCTCTCTACATCCTTCCACATGACACTTCCCAAACAAGCCTAACGGTCTGCACTTCTGATAAATTAATGCAATGTAACTCAGCCTAGTCCTGCCCAACTTATCATGATAGGCTACGTTTAGTGGCTGTTACTTACCCCAAGTTTATTTATGATGCAAAGACTGGTTATTGCCAGGCAAATGCTAATATGTATTCTTACGTATATAACAAATCTAAGTTACATATTTAGTGTATATGCAAACTGAGACAGTATTTCGTCCAGATTTTTCTTCCCCTCCATTCCCTTATTCTCTGTCTCGCTCTCTCTCATAATTGTTATTACTCCGCTCTGTGATAAAAGAGAAATCTTCATATAAATTCCATTTATCATGTGCATCAGACAGGATATCCTGATATATGGCAATTACCAAGTGATTGTTAACTTCAGCTCTGCTTGAACAAATCCTTAGAAGCTACGATAGTTGATGAACTCTTACTGGAATACTTGACGATATCCTCATCGCCTTACTGAAGTCTTCCAGCTTAGGCTGACAGATTTTAACACTATGTACGTACTTATGCAATGATGGAAAATGACAGGGAAAGAGAGTTAACTTTTGTTCCCACTGTGCAACTGTCACATGGAAATAGGGTAGAAGCACATTGCTAATGTACCCAGTTCTTCTATATAAAAAATTGTGCTTCACTACACCCGTGACCTGGTGGCTACAGCTCTCGTTTCACACGGCGAGGGTCTGGGTTCGATTCCTAGCGAGGGTAGAAACATTGGCGTGTGTCTTTACATCGGTTATCCATGTTCCCCATCAGTAAAATGGGTACCTGGGTGTTAATCGACTGGTGTGGGTCGCATCCTGGGACAAAACTGACCTAATTTTCCCGAAATGCCTAGCATAACAAGCAGCTGTCTATGTAGCAGTCAAATTATGTTCCAAATAGGGAAATCAGATCAAACAAAAATGATCCTAAATGGATGAACAATAGATTAAAATATCTGATTGGTCAAAAGAGAGGCATATATAGGCAAATCAAAAGAGGAGAGGGGCAATTGAGAAATCGATATATTCAGTTAAAGAGAGAAATAAAAAAGGGAATTAGAAAAGCAAAAAGAGATTATGAGGTTAAAGTTGCAAGAGAATCGAAGACTAACCCAAAAGGATTCTTTCAGGTATACAGAAGTAAGATCAGGGACAAGATAGGCCCACTCAAAAGTTCCTCGGGTCAGCTCACTGACAGTGATAAGGAAATGTGTAGAATTTTTAACACATACTTCCTCTCAGTTTTTACACAGGAGGATACCAGCGATATTCCAGTAATGATAAATTATGTAGAACAGGACGATAATAAACTGTGCACTATTAGGGTCACAAGTGACATGGTCCTTAGGCAAATAGATAAATTAAAACCTAACAAATCCCCAGGCCCTGATGAACTGTATGCAAGGGTTCTAAAGGAATGTAAAGAGGAGCTTAGCACACCTTTGGCTAATCTTTTAAACATATCACTACAAACTGGCATGGTGCCAGATAAGTGGAAAATGGCAAATGTGATACCTATTTTCAAAACAGGTGACAGGTCCTTAGCTTCGAACTATAGACCAATAAGCCTAACCTCCATAGTGGGAAAATTTATGGAATCAATAATTGCCGAGGCAGTTCGTAGCCACCTTGAAAAGCATAAATTAATCAACGAATCTCAGCATGGTTTTACAAAGGGGCGTTCCTGCCTTACGAATTTATTAACTTTTTTCACTAAGGTATTTGAGGAGGTAGATCATGGTAATGAATATGATATTGTGTATATGGACTTCAGTAAGGCTTTTGACAGGGTCCCACATCAGAGACTATTGAGGAAAATTAAAGCACATGGAATAGGAGGAGAAATTTTTTCCTGGATACAGGCATGGTTGACAAATAGGCAGCAGAGAGTTTGCATAAATGGGGAGAAATCAGAGTGGGGAAGCGTCACGAGCGGTGTTCCACAGGGGTCAGTGTTGGGCCCCCTGCTGTTCACAATCTACATAAACGACATAGATGAGGGCATAAAGAGCGACATCGGCAAGTTTGCCGATGACACCAAAATAGGCCGTCGAATTCATTCTGACGAGGACATTCGAGCACTCCAGGAAGATTTGAATAGACTGATGCAGTGGTCGGAGAAGTGGCAGATGCAGTTTAATATAGACAAATGCAAAGTTCTAAATGTTGGACAGGACAATAACCATGCCACATATAAACTAAATAATGTAGATCTTAATATTACGGATTGCGAAAAAGATTTAGGAGTTCTGGTTAGCAGTAATCTGAAACCAAGACAACAGTGCATAAGTGTTCGCAATAAAGCTAATAGAATCCTTGGCTTCATATCAAGAAGCATAAATAATAGGAGTCCTCAGGTTGTTCTTCAACTCTATACATCCTTGGTTAGGCCTCATTTAGATTATGCTGCACAGTTTTGGTCACCGTATTACAGAATGGATATAAATTCTCTGGAAAATGTACAAAGGAGGATGACAAAGTTGATCCCATGTATCAGAAACCTTCCCTATGAGGATAGACTAAGGGCCCTGAAACTGCACTCTCTAGAAAGACGTAGAATTAGGGGGGATATGATTGAGGTGTATAAATGGAAGACAGGAATAAATAAAGGGGATGTAAATAGTGTGCTGAAAATATCTAGCCTAGACAGGACTCGCAGCAATGGTTTTAAGTTGGAAAAATTCAGATTCAGGAAGGATATAGGAAAGTACTGGTTTGGTAATAGAGTTGTGGATGAGTGGAACAAACTCCCAAATACCGTTATAGAGGCCAGAACGTTGTGTAGCTTTAAAAATAGGTTGGATAAATACATGAGTAGATGTGGGTGGGTGTGAGTTAGACCTGATAGCTTGTGCTACCAGGTCGGTTGCCGTGTTCCTCCCTTAAGTCAATGTGACCTGACCTGACTAGGTTGGGTGCATTGGCTTAAGCCGGTAGGAGACTTGGACCTGCCTTGCATGGGCCAGTAGGCCTTCTGCAGTGTTCCTTCGTTCTTATGTTCTTATGTTCTTATATCACTGATGTCAACTATGGTCTGTATACCTTGTACTTGCACTTGTAGAAATAAAGATATTGTATTATATTAATCATTCCTCTTCACTGCTCTCTCCACCCCAACAATCATCAACCCCGCCATATTATCAACCTGTTATTAACAACTCTATAATATTTCCCGGTATCTTCAACCCTCTCAAGTTCTAACAATAATATATTTTTTCCAAGCTATTCCAACAGTATCTTCCTTTTGTGTCAGTGGTAAGGGAAAACCCCCATAACCATGACTGCACACCTGCTCCTCCTCTCCAGTGTCTCCCTCCACACAGTGTTTCTATCATTACCTCCTCAAATCACTTGTAACATTACAACCTTAGTCAGTGTTGAAGCATACGACCTGCACCTGGCTTCTGCCTTCATCCATCCCTCTATCTACCTTTCCTGCCCCTCCTTCCTAATAGTATCCTCCACCTACCCTTCCTGTCTGACGTACCTACCTATATCCCTCCATCTACCCTTCCTGCCCCACCTACCTATCTGTATCTACACTTCCTGCCCCACCTCCTTAACAGCATCCGTCCATCTACTCTCCCTGCCCCACCTCCCTACCAGCATCCGTCCACCTACCCTCCCTGCCTCACCTCCCTACCAGCATCCGTCCATCTGCCCTCCCTGCCCTACCTCCCTAACAGCATCCCTCTTCCCCCTGGTCACCATGGTAAGCGAGACAGGTACTGAGATCTGAACAAAGATTCACTGAGATATGTACAGAATATATCTTAAGAAGACATCTAATATTGCCTGATATTTTTTTAAAGGCGTGGGTATTCCAGCGGTTTCCTAATTACTGGTACCCAGCACTGGTACCAAGCACTGGTACCCAGCACTAGTACCCAGCATTGGTACCCAACACTAGTACCCAGCACTAGTACTCAGCACCGATACACAGCACTAGTACACAGCAGTGGTATCAGCACTAGTACCCAGCACTAGTACACAAAGTGGTACCAGCACTAGTACTCAGCACCGGTACCGAGCACTAGTACACAGAAGTGGTACCTGCACTAGTACCTAGTACTAGCACCCAGTACTTGTAACCAGCAGTGGTGCCCAGCACTGCTACTCAACACTGGTACCCAGCACTAGCACCCAGCACTGATATCCAGAATTGGTACCCAGCACTGACACCCAGCACTGGTACCCAGCACTAGAACCCAGGACTGGTACACAGCACTAGTACCCAGTGTTGCAACCCCTGAATGGGTTACAATGTATATTATGATTATGAATATAATGTATATTTTCATATAATTTTATATTGCTTATATTTGCGATAATAGCTAAATCGTGAATATATTGCTTTATATTATTATTTGACTTAGTTACCTGTTGTTAGGTAGGATGTAACAAATATATTATGTGCTCATAGTTCAAGTCTTGATTGTCTAACTACTGTAATTATCGCTCTTTGCTCGTTATTCTGCCGGCTTCTGTTGCTAGGCAGCAACTGTCCACGGAGCTATCACGTGATCGAGGGGGGGGATGTCCTCACCTCGCCTGAAGTATTCAGTCTGGTCTAGACTCGCTTGGTGGTTGGACGTATTCTAGACAAGAAGTGCCTAACTCTTCCTTATAGGCCCTTGTTGGAAGATCGTCTCTTGTCTCATTATTGCTAGTTCTGGAGACTGTTCACAGAACATTGTATAGACTTAGTGATTTTCGAGGTTGTACTGAGGTTGTGTGTCGCATAGACACTCTAAACAACTCAGGTCCTGAGCTGTAGCTTCTGACCTAACTTGTACTGGTATCTGTGTATTATCACAGTCGGGGATTTTCTTATGCTGAACTTAGATTCAGTAGTATGGGAGTTTTGTGACTTTTGTGGAGGATCTGCTGATGGTCCCTACTTAGTGTCGTTATATTATCTCCTTGATCCTGATTCTGTGTCGCAGTTGCTTGTTATATTGCTATTGGGCTTAGAATTCTTTTTATTCAAGCAGACTGTTCTGATTGCCAGTTGTTCAAGAAGTTAGTTTATTTGAGGACTTTGTCAGTCACTTGTTTAAGTCTAGTCGAATCGTGAGACATAGCGAACTACTTAGAGCACATACACACAAACTTGTACATATTTGTAATATCTTATTAAATGTTAATGTACCAGACGGTACTTAAGAATTATAAATGTGATATGTGCTTTCAGCACAATAATACTGTACACGAGAGAAGTGATTAATATTATTTTGATTACTGTGATTGATTTAATTTAATATGATATACCTCTAGACGATAATTAATAAATTTATTAAATTTTAATTTATCTAGTTAGTAGCCTACCAGTTGTAATCCTGAAGCACTATTGAATCATACTGAATTCTAATGGATAATTGGACAAGGATACTGACTAATTGTTACGAAAACCCAGTAACAGGCTGGATGCTAGAAGGGCAGTCCTTTCTAGTATTCACTGGAGATATCTAAGCTTTTAGAATCGCTTTTTTTGTAACACCCAGCACTAATACCCAGCACTGGTACCCAGCATTGGTAGCCAGTAGTGGTACCCAGCACTTGTACCCAGCACTGGTACCCAGCACTAGTACTCAGCACTGGTTCCCAGCACTAGTATCCAGCCGTGGTACCCAGCACTAGTACCAAGCACTAGTATCTAGCACTGGTACCAAGCACTAGCACCCAGCACTGGTATTCAGCAGTGGTACCCAGCATTGGTACTCAACACTGGTACCCAACAGTAGTACCCAGCGCTGGTATTCAGCACTAGTACCAAGCACTGCTACCCAGCACTAGTACCCAGCACTGGTGTACCAGCACTGGTACTCAGCACTAGTACCCAGCACTGGTACCTAGCATTAGTACCCAGCACTGGTACCTAGCATTGCTACCCAGCACTAGTACCCAGCACTGGCACCAAGCACTAGTACCCAACACTAGTACCCAGCGCTGGTATTCAGCACTAGTACCCAGCACTGCTACCCAGCACTAGTACCTAGCACTGGTACCAAGCACTAGCACCCAGCACTGGTATCCAGCAGTGGTACCCAGCATTGGTACTCAATACTGGTACCCAACACTATTACCCAGCCCTGGTATTCAGCACTAGTACCCAGCACTAATATCCAGCACTGGTGTACCAGCACTGGTATCCAGCACTAGTATCCAGCACTGGTGTACCAGCACTGGTACCCAGCATTAGTACCCAGCACTGGTCCCTAGCATTGGTACCCAGCACTAGTACCCAGCACTGGTTCCCAGCACTAGTATCCAGCACTGGTATCCAGCACTGGAACCCATCATTAGCACCCAGTAGTGGTACCCTCTAGAAAGTGGTATCCATATTTTTGACACCCATGATATCTAACAGGTAACTATTAGTGATGTTGTAGAGACGGTTAGGTTAGGTAAGATTTGTCAGGAAACAGGACAAGTGTTTTCTGACGTGGATTTTAGTCATATGACCAGCAACAGGAGCTTTTTCTCATCTGACGGAAACCTTCCATTGGTTTACCAGTCCAACCCTTTAAAAATGATCGTTAACCATTTTGTGATGTTGCACAGAAGATGAGAAAACACTTCGGTGTTGGCGACTACAGTGTCAAAAACATGATATTGATAATATGAAAATTAGACATATATATGCAACATCTGGGTATCTTTATTGTAGACGTTCCAAATACCAGGTGCTTTATCAATACAAATTCAAGGACATAACTGGAAGACAGTAGAACTATATACAAAAGATGAGGTAATCAGTCCCTCAGCCTTGGAGTTGGTGAAGTGCGCCGTAGTGGTGAAGAGTCTGAAGCACAAAGAAAGATGGTGCTTATATACTTGCGTCAGGTGGTGAGGGACGTGTAGTGCGTCCCTCGCTACCCAAGCACGTCTTACTCAAACCTCTTCATCAAGAATAATATTAAGTGCATGGGCACTTCAAGAGATATACAACCAGGGCCGGTTTAAGTACCAGCGAAGGTGACACTGGATCAGAGCCAGCGAAAGTGATACTGGCTGAGGGTGACCAACTTTAGCGAGTGAGTGGGATGGAGAGAAACATGTAGAAGTGAGATAGAGAGAGGTGTGTGTGAGGTGAGAGAGAGAGGTGTGTGTGAGGTGAGAGAGAGAGAGGTGTGTGTGAGGTGAGAGAGAGAGAGGTGTGTGTGAGGTGAGAGAGAGAGAGGTGTGTGTGAGGTGAGAGAGAGAGAGAGAGAGAGAGAGAGAGAGAGAGAGAGAGAGAGAGAGAGAGAGAGAGAGAGAGAGAGAGAGATACATAAACTAACCTTGTCAAACCCTGTGTAAAGAGAGACAGAGTGAGAGAGAGAGAGAGAGAGAGAGAGAGAGAGAGAGAGAGAGAGAGAGAGAGAGAGGTGAGGGAGGTGAGAGAGGTATGGGAGGTGAGAGGTGTGGGAGGTGAGAGAGGTGTGTTGGAGGTGAGAGAGTGAGAGATGTGTGGGAGGTGAGAGAGAGAGAGAGAGAGAGAGAGAGAGAGAGAGAGAGAGAGAGAGAGAGATCCTTAAACTAACCTTGTCAAACCCTGTGTAAAGAGAGAGAGACAGAGAGAGAGAGAGAGAGAGAGAGAGAGAGAGAGAGAGAGAGAGAGAGAGAGAGAGAGAGAGAGAGAGAGAGAGAGAGAGAGAGAGAGAGAGATCCTTAAACTAACCTTGTCAAACCCTGTGTAAAGAGAGAGAGAGAGAGAGATAGAGAGAGAGAGAGAGAGAGAGGTGTGGGAGGTGAGAGAGGTGTGTGGGAGGTGAGAGGTGTGTGTGGGGGGTGAAAGAGGTGTGTGGGAGGTGAGAGAGGTGTGTGGGAGGTGAGAGAGAGAGATGTGTGGAAGGTGAGAGAGTGAGAGGTGTGCGGGACGTGAGACAGAGAGGTGTGTGGGAGGTGAGAGAGGTGTGCGCGAGGTGAAAGAGAGAGAGAGAGGTGTGGGAGGTGAGGCAGAAGTGTGCGGGGGTTAGAGAGAGGTGTGTATGGGAGGTGAGAGAGAGGTGTTTGGGAGATGAGAGAGAGAGGTGTATGTGTGGGACGTGAGAGACGTGTGTGGGATGTGAGAGATGTGTGGGAGGTGGGAGAGGAATGTGGGAGGTGAGAGGGAGGTGAAGGAGAGGTGTGTGGGAAGTGAGAGAGAGAGCTATGAGAAAAGTGAGGGAGAGGTGTGTGGGAGGTGAGAGAGAGAGGTGTGTGGGAGGTGGGAGAGGAATGTGAGAGGTGACAGGGAAGTGAAAGAGAGGTGTGTGGGAAGAGGGAGAGAGGTGAGGGAGAGGTGTGGGAGGTGAGAGAGAGGTGTGTGGGAAGTGAGACAGAGAGATAGAGAGAGAGAGAGAGAAAGAGGTGTGTGGGAGGAGAGAGAGGTGTGTAGTGTTGTGCCACTACACAGTGAACCAGTGTTGTACCACCAGATACTGAACCAGTGTTGTACCACCACACACTAAACCAGTGTTACCACCAGACACTGAACCACTGTTGTACCACCAGATACTGAACCAGTGTTGTACCACCACACACTAAACCAGTGTTACCACCAGACACTGAACCAGTGTTGTAACATCAGATACTGAACCAGTGTTGTACCAACAGATACTAAACCAGTGTTGTACCACCAGATACTGAACCAGTGTTGTACCACCAGATACTAAACCAGTGTTGTACCACCAGATACTGAACCAGTGTTGCACGACCGCACTGAATCATTATTGTAACACCAGACACTGAACCCCTGTTGTAACATTAGACACTAAACCAGTGTTGTATTAACACACATTGAAGCAGTGTTGTACACCACACACTGAACCAGTGTTGTACCACCACACACTGAACCAGTGTTGTAGCACCACACACTGAACCATTGCCGCACCACCGCACAGTGAACCTGTGTTGTACCGCCAAACACTGTACCACCACACATTGAATCAGTTGTTCCTCCACACACTGAACCAGAATTATACCATCGCACACTGAACCAATATTGCACCAACACACATTGAACCAGTAATGTACCACCACACATTGAACCAGTATTGTACCACCACATATTGAACCAGTGGTGTACGACCACACACTGAACCAGTGTTGTTCCACCACACATTAAACCAGTGGTGTACGACTACACACTGAACCAGTGTCGTACCACCACACATTGAACCAGTGTTGTACCACCACACACTGAACTAGTGTTGTACCACCACACACTAAACCATTGTTGTACCACCACACACTGAACCAGTGTTGTACCACCACACACTGAACCAGTGTTGTACCACCACACACTGAACCAGTGTTGTACCACCACACACTGAACCAGTGTTGTATCACCACACACTGAACCAGTGTTGTACCACCACACACTGAACCAGTGGTGTACGACCACACACTGAACCAGTGTTGTACGACCACACACTGAACCAGTGTTGTACCACCACACACTGAACCAGTGTTGTACCACCACACACTGAACCAGTGTTGTACCACCATACACTGAACCAGTGTTGTACCACCATACACTGAAAGTGTTGTACCACCACACACTGAACCAGTGTTGTACCACCACACACTGAACCAGTGTTGTACCACCACACACTGAACCAGTGTTGTACCACCACACACTGAACCAGTGTTGTACCACCACACACTGAACCAGTGTTGTACCACCACACACTGAACCAGTGTTGTACGACCACACACTGAACCAGTGTTTTACCACCACACACTCAACCAGTGTTGTACCACCACACACTCAACCAGTGTTGTACCACCACACACTCAACCAGTGTTGTACCACCACACACTCAACCAGTGTTGTACCACCACACACTCAACCAGTGTTGTACCTATTGAGGTACTAACCAGTCTAGTTACAGCGGTACACGGTACACACAGTTGACTGCAACATGGTGATAGCAACTAATTAGTGGTTTACTGAATTACTAATATTATAATGATAATGTTAATAATAATGATACTATCGGGTAATAGTGGATAATAAAGACAGTAATGGTGTTAAAAAGAAAAAAATCAGGAATAGCCTAGTTACTATAAGAAAGAGAAGCCTGAATAGGAGAATTCACACAGTCATGTTAACTGATACTGAGATTATTTCCTGAAATTTCTGGAATGTTCTGCGACACCGGTTGACAAAATGAGGGATTTATTCCCTCTGTCTCAGTCAGAAAGTTGTTCACATTAGCTGCATAAACCCAGGAGGCAGCTCAGATGAAAATTGACACACACGAGCTTTTAAATCTCTGCACAAAATTCAACTTAAACCAGCAAATAACAGAGCCAATAAGATTGGATAATACATTGGGCCTCATCTTCACTGACAATGATGATCTGCAGAGAGGGGACACAGAAACAAAGGGTCACACTTGACAGTTGAAGATTCAGATGAGTCAAAGAGATGTTAGGAAGTATTTCTTCAGTCATAGAGTTGTCAGGAAGTGGAATAGTTCAGCAAGTGATGTAGTGGAAGCAGGAATCATACATAGCTTTAAGACAAGGTATAATAAAGCTCATGGAGCAGGGAGAAAGAGGACCTAGTAGCTATCAGCGAAGAGGCGGGGCCAGGAGCTGAGTCTCGATCCCTGCAACCACAATTAGGTGAGTACAATTAGGCGAGTACAAAATATTACCATATCAAAAACAATATACTCTGATCAAAACATAACAGAGGTTCAGACATGTATGTGCAGGGTCCCAGACCAACAAAATGTGATCACTCACGAGAGAGCCTTCACCAAATTCAAGTTTAATAACAAAAACATAAGGTGGGACCAAGTAAACCAGGTCCTAAATGATATAAACTGGAAAGATAGCCTAAGCAACACGGACTCAAATCTATGTCTAGGACAAATTAACTCTATGGCACTCGAGATATGCTCAAGGCATATTCCTTTAAGGAAAAGGAAGAGAAGATGTAAACTAGAAAAAGAAAGTCGCTCCTTATACAGGCGAAGGCAAAGAAAACCAGAGCGGCTGGAAGCGGCCGATATATCTGTAATGCATAGGGAGGAATTTTACAGGAGTCAAAAAAATGCGGGAAAAACTAAAAGCCATAAATGAAATTGAAAGAACCCCAAAACATTTCTTTTCTTATGCCAAATCAAAGTCGAGAACAATATCCAGTATTGGGCCCTTACTGAGAGGAGATGGGTCCAACACAGATGACAGCAAAGAAATGAGTGAGCTACTCAAGCGCCAATATTACTCGGTTTTTAGCAAGCAGTTAACCAGACTGAGAGTCGAAGATCTAAATGATTTTTTTTTATGAGAGGGACACAGAATTTGGTAGAATCAAACCTATCTGATATTATCCTGATCCCAAATGACTTCGAAATGGCAATTAATGACATGCCCATGCACTCTGTCCCAGGCCCAGACTCATGGAACTCCGTGTTCATCAAAAACTGCAATAAGCCCCTATGGAGAGTAAGCTGCAAAAAACAACATAGCCCCACTCCACAAAGGGGCCAGTAAAACAATAGCAAAGAACTACAGACCGATAGCGCTTACATCCCATATCATAAAAATCTTTGAAACCCATCAGTTACACAACTCAGGGCAACATGAGTTTAGAGCAGGTCGCGCCTGCCTGTCCCAACTACTGGACCACTTTGACAAGGTCCTGGATGCTCTAGAAGATAAACAAAACACATATGTAGTATAAACAGACTTTGCAAAAGCCTTTGACAACTGTGACCATGGTGTAAAAGGGCACAAAATGAGTGATAAAGAAATTACAGGAAAAGTCGGTAGATGGATCTATAGTTTCCCAACAAATAGAACACAAAGAGTAGTATTAAACAGGGTAAAGTCTGAAGCGGCTACAGTGAAAAGCTGTTCCACAAGGCACAGTACTCACCCCCATCCTGTTCCTCATCCTTTTATATGACATAGACAAGGATGTAAGCCACAGCATCGTGTCTTCCTTTGTAGATGACACCCGAATTTGCGTGTCAGTGTCCTCCACTGAAGACACTGCAAGACTCCAAATCTTTAAATGGGGCGCAGAGTACAATATGAAGTTCAATGATGAGAAATTTCAATTACTGCGATATGGAAAACGCGAAGAAATTAAAATTATATCGGAGTATAAAACAAATTCAAACCACACAATAGAACCAAAAACTGATGTAAAGGACCTGGGAGTGATAATGTCGGAGGCTCTCACCTTGAAAGACCACAATATAGTATCAATCGCATCTGCTAGAAAAATGACAGGGATGCCAAGCCCATGATGACACTCTTCAAGTCTCTTGTTATATCTAGGCTTTAATGTTGCTGCACACTAACAGAACATTTCAAGGCAGGTGAAACTGCCGACCTGGAAAATATACAGAGAACCTTCACGGCACATATAACTGCGATAAAACACCTGTTACTGGGAACGCTTGAAATTCCTCGACCTGTACTCCCTAGAACACAGGCGGGAGAGAGACATGATTATACACACTTGGAAAATCCTAGAGGGATTAGTACCAAACTTGCTCACGAAAATCACTCCCTATCAAAGCAAAAGACTCGGCAGATGATGCAACATTCTCTCAATTAAAAGTGGGGGCGCCGCTAGCACGATAAAAGACAACACAATAAGTGTGAGGGGGCCCCTGGACTGTTCAACTGCCTCTCAGCATACATAAGGGGGATTACCAATAGACCCCTGGCTGTCTTCAAGAAGGTGCTGGAAAGGCACCGAAAGTCAGTACCTGACCAGCCGGGCTGTGGTTCGTACGTCAGGCTGCCTGCGGTCAAAAGTAAAAGCCTGCTTGATCAGGCCCTGGTCCTCCATGAGGCCTGGTCACAGTCCGGGCAGCGGGGGCGTTGATCCCCGAAACCTTCTCTAGGTATACTCCAGGTAATGTAATGTAACTTCTTACGTCACACGACTTGTTCCCAGTTATTAGAAGATTAGGGCTGGATATTAACTATCTCCTAGCTATTTTACCTCATGTTATCTTCAAACTGTGAGGCCTACACCACCCGACCCCACATGGGGTGGGGTGTTGGGGTACCGGTGTGTGGGTGGTATTCCGCTGGCCTCTCACCCTCAGACAGAGGCTGGTGTCACCGTGCTACCATACTCTGAAAAAAAACATACCCTATTTCTCTTTTTGCTGCCCTTGCAACATTGCACAGCTTCTGATTTCCACCCCAAGTGGCTTGTCTTGCATTGTTAACATCGCCTGTCTGAGACTGTTTTGCATATGATATGATATGATATAATATACATATACAGTCTATAAGGCGATCGTGTCATTTCCAGCAGGATCTGCAGGAGGTTACACTGGAATTCGACCTCAGCACCTCAAAGAGATGGTAAATCCAGTACTCGGTGAATCTGCATCAATTCTTCTCACCGAGTTAACAACTTTCGTCAACAATTGCCTGGCTGGGCGAATCCCAGAAGAAATTAAACCTTTCTTTTTTGGAGCCTCACTATGTGCTTTGAAGAAGAGGGATGGGGGAATCAGACCCATTGCAGTTGGAAACACTCTTCGCCGTCTCGTTGCCAAAGCAGCAGTGAGAAACATTCGCCTAGAAGCTGCCACTTTACTCCAGCCACACCAACTGGGCTTTGGGGTCTCTCAAGGCAGTGAAGCTGCAGCTCATGCGGCAAGGGCCTACATCAGGGACCTACCAGAAGACAAGGCCATAGTCAAACTTGATTTTAGAAATGCCTTTAATATGGTGAGGAGAGATGCTGTTTTGCCAGCTGTTCGGGTTCGGTTCCCCAGTCTCTTTCCCTTCATTTCAGCCGGCTACAGCAAACCCTCAATTCTTTTGTTTGGAGAACATGAAATTCAATCATCAGAGGGTGTTCAGCAGGGTGACCCACTTGCTCCACTTCTCTTCTGCTTGGCAGTAAGAGAACTAACTTCCAGCCTACGCAGTGAGCTCAATATATGGTACCTGGATGACGGCACTCTGGCAGGTACTGAAGAGTCCCTCGTGGGGGACCTACAACTGGTGAAAACACAGGGAGAAGGCTTGGGACTCATCCTCAATCCCTCTAAGTGTGAAATCATCACAGCGAACCAGGAAATAATCAATGCTGTGCGAAGAATCCTCCCGGAAATCTCAACTACAACTCCGTCCAACAGTACCCTCTTGGGGGCACCGCTGGGTCACCAGGCCATCGATACTGTCCTCAGGGACAAATTGAATGACCTTATGAGAATGGAGGAGAGAATAAGCGATCTTGATGCCCATGATGCTCTGTATCTCCTCACAAGGTGTCTTACTATGCCAAGACTCACTTACTTCTTGAGGTGTGCACCCTCTTTTGACAACCCAACACTCGATGAATATGACGCACACCTGAGATCAACTTTTAAGAAGGCACTGAACCTGTCACTAGAGGATGAGCAATGGGATCAGGCAACCCTCCCAGTGCGACTGGGAGGTATAGGGGTGCGTAAAGCAACGCATGTTGCTTTACCTGCTTTTCTGTCTTCGTGTTTGGCTTCCAGTGCATTAGTCAAGAAGATAGTGCCCGAACGCTTGAGAGACTTGGTAGGAGCTCAAGACCCCAGGTTTACTGAAGCAGCAATTCGGTGGGACACCCTTACAGACTCCTCCAGTAGACCAGCTCCTCCCAAACAGCACAAACAGTCCCACTGGGACAAACCGATCATGGAAAAAATCGCCAACACAATGCTCTCCAATGCTTCAGGAAAGAACAAAGCTCGTCTCCTGGCAGTGAAGGCACCACACTCAGGAGATTTCCTGTTAGCTGTTCCCAATTCCTCCCTGGGCACCCGTCTCGACCCACAGGCCATTCGGATTGGTGTTGCTCTTCGCCTAGCCGCCCCCATCCTCACCGAACATAGGTGTATTTGCGGCAGGGCGACAGCTGATCAATTCGGACTCCATGGTCTCGTGTGTCACACAGCAGAAGGGAAGTATGCCAGACATGAGGAGATCAATGACATAATAAAGAGAAGCCTCGCCACAGCCCGTTGCCCAGCTCAACGGGAACCCCAAGTACAGAGGTCTGATGGAAGTCAAAAGCGTCCTGATGGAGCCACTATGCTACCCTGGAAGGATGGAAAGCAGATTGCCTGGGACTACACCTGTGCTGCCACATTGGCAGACACCTACTTGCCATACTCTGTAGTGGAAGGGGGTGGAGCTGCCAGCCACAGGGAGACCCAGAAGATCCGAAAATATGAAGACCTTCCCCCTTGCTATAACTTCATTCCAATAGGGTCGGAGACCCTTGGAGCATGGGGCAAGTGTGCTCTAAAGTTCCTCAAAGAGCTGGGTGAAAAGCTCATCATAGAAGCCAAGGACCACAGGGCGACCAGCTTCCTCTTTCAGAGACTCAGTGTTGCGATCCAGAGAGGAAATGCCTGCAGCATTCTGGGCACGCGGCCCACCGCAGGGGAGCTGGACGAAGTATTCGAGATGTAGCTCTGAGTTACCTATGTTGTTTTACTTTGTATCATATTTTTGTGAATGTTTCGTCAATGTATTTTGTCTTTAAATAAAATATATATACATAATATAGGGGATGGTAGGAGAAAATTCTCAAACAGCTTCAGGGAGAATCTTGAGTTTTCCCTGAAGCAAGTTTATTCTTTTCTCTGAGGATGAGGGTCCCCATGACAGTTCTAGAGGTGGTACCTCCCTATATTTTTACATACATACATATATATATATATAATTATGAGTATATGCATGTGTGCATCACAATAACTAATATCACCACCTCCATATATCACCATCCTACCACCACCTATCACCACCCCACCATCATCACCATCTAATACCACCCTACCATCACCACCATCACCACCCCCATCACCACCACCCTCTATCACCACGTCACTATCGCCATCTATCACCACCCTACCACCACCATCTATTACAAAGCCACCACCACCCTCTATCACCACGTCACCATCACCATCGCTCACCACCCCACCACCACCACCACCACCACCACCCTCTATCACCACGTCACTATCACCATCTATCACCACCCTACCACCATCACCACCATCTATCACAAAGCCACCACCACCCTCTATCACCACGTCACCATCACCATCTATCACCACCCCACCACCACCATCTATCACCACCTCACCACCACCATCTATCACCACTTCACCACCACCATCTATCACCACTTCACCACCACCATCTATCACCACCCCACCACCACCATCTATCACCACTTCACCACCACCATCTATCACCACTTCACCACCACCATCTATTACCACTTCACCACCACCATCTATCACCACTTCACCACCACCATCTATCACCACCCCACCACCACCATCTATCACCACCCCACCAACACTACCACTATCATATTCCTGTATATATATAACAAAATAAGTTGGCGATACATGTAATTCTGAAGTCGATCAAAATAGGATCTCTAAAACAGTCTAGTGAAAATCAATTTCTGGAATGATCTATATATAATTAAGGTGAGGGCACCTTCACATGGCATTTACTCAACTAACCATTACCTATCAATAACTGGCCACTGTCTGAAATTTTAAAGCGGTTTAGATAAAGCTTTGGGAAGTTTTAGAGGCAAACCTTAAATGGAACATAATAATTATAAGCAACAGATGGACGGCTCTGGCATCACGCTCTCCTGTATTTAAGAGTTCACTTGACTCTGAAAATTTAAATCTACTATAAAAATGTGATTTTTCAATAGTTTTTCACTTTTTGTTTTGCAGGTGTATTAGCTTTAAATTCTTCTTTCTTTTTTCTTAAGAAAAAAATCCAACGCTTCCAAGTTAAAAAGAAATATTTACTGGATTGTCAAGTTTGCCGCAGACAAACTTAACTTAAGAGTTATTAACTTGACCGTCCGGTGCATCGGGACTTTAAATATTGAAGTCATTCAGAAGAAGTAGTTGTATATATTTTGATCATATTAAGTGGGAATGAAATTTTCACACAGTTTCGCACATTAAATGACCGCTGCTGCAGCAGCAGCCACACACCTCCATCTTACTCTCCCTGCTTGTCAAATTAGCAAATTTTTCTTTTTTTTCGGACATATGAAGCTCCGCTGCTGAGGGTTTTGGAAGGTATCCAATCCATTGAAGGATGCTGGAAATAGGTTCAACATCCTGAACATACCAGTTGTTCATGGAATCTAGGCCCTGTTACCGTACACTATAATTCAAAATTTGAATCCGTTCGGACAAGAGGTTCTCGAGTTATGAAAGAAAATATATGAGTAAAAGAAAGAGAAAAAAATATAAAATGAAGCAGCCAGTAAAAGGCCGCCATCAGCGATAACTAATAAAAACACTCGTAGTTAAAGTTTATTTTGTAATTACTTCTAGCTGCTTGCCAGTCAGTCATCATGCATGACTGGCTAATTAAGCTTATGGAAGGTTTTAAAGTTGGACCCAAGAGCTGAAGTTCAACTCCCACAAGCATATAGGTGACTACTTTTTTGGTCATACATGCACATTCTGGCATCAACAGTGATCGACGTTCACTTGTCAACATTGTTTCCCTCAGCCACCTCGTTACCGGATGTATTACCATCTTTTCTTTTTTTAATTTGTTTATTTCGTTTTAAATGTTTTTAAAATGTTTAGGTAGTCTAAACTAATCCAAAATTAAGTTAAAATTAAATCAAATGTGATTTGTCAGTGTTTTTGCAGCTGTGTTAGCCAGGTTGACCATGGCTTGGTTTGGTCATTAACTGGACAGGTTACCATCTGGACACAATAACTTGTCTAAAGGAAAATCTAATTCATCTCAGAAACTAATGTCGCCTGATTAAAAAAAAACATAACACAATATCTCTCTTTAAAGACCATGAAAACATTACCTCAGTCTGCGAGTGTGAGGCAGAGGACGCAAATGTATAAATATAATGACTACCAGAGTAATTCATTATATAACAGATAATAATGACGCTGTATATTATTGGTACACAATACTGACAGCTTGATGAATGAGGTACATGTGCAACCCTTGGGGATCTGTATTGCTGAAACTTTTCGACTGTACAACAGTCTCCTGCAGTCAAGTACAGGCGAGTGTAACAGCGGAGACAGTAGTAGTCTTGACGTGATCAGTCACCTTGGTGGTCAGTCCCTCATCATAAACAAACACTATTTACCACAGTATTTGCTAATTAAACTTTCTGATTGTTAGCGTGTGACGTCACCGCCTTTATTCTGCTCTGAATAGTAAAAGTGAAATAATTTTATTTTGCATAATAAATCTTCTTTATTAAAATTGAAAAAATTACTGGAAACATTTTATGCAAAAGCAATAATGAAAAAAATTCTGGGAAATATTTCTGATTGGTTAAAGGGAAAGACGTGATGATGATGTAAGAGTCTGACGTAGCGCTCTGACTGGTGGCTGGAGGATTGACGTATGACGTCAGCACTTTCATTCTGCCATTAAAAACTAAACTTAAAAATAAATATTTACAGATGTTCATCAGATGGGTTGAAAAAGTGTTCGTTGGTGACCACAACAGTCACTACATTACCGTCTCTTTAAGTAAGGTTATGTTACGAGAGTATAACAGTGTGATAGAACACTATGATGCCAGTCCTGGCGTACACGTACACCAGACATGTAGTACACACCACTTTTACCATAATGTACACCATGTCTGTAGTGTATATCATTGTATAATGTACATGAGACCCGTGGTGTACATTAAGTCTGGAGTAATGATGTACATCAAGCCTCGCTTAGAAGTATTCAACAAGCCTGACATAAGACTAGCGCAATGCTGTACATCAATCTGGACATAAATATACACAGACTAGTCAGTCCTAGCAGACATAAGCAAACACTAAAGGAACAGTCTTCCAGAAAGACGGAAAAATCCAAAAATTTCTTCACATAAGCAAAATTCAAGTTACAAAGAACTTAACAATTGGCCCGATACTCATGGGAGGTTCAAACACCGATGACGGGAAAAAAAAAATAAGTGAAACTGAAGAAACAGTATAAATCAATGTTCAGTGATGTAAACAACAGGGTAGTTGAGGGTCTAGACAGTTGTTTTGATTATCTCTGCCCACTTTATAAATCATGTATTTGACGTAAGTGGTATAAAGATCCCTGGACCCAAACATTTTCTAACAAATATGTTGTAATGTTTGCTTACGTGTCTTTCTAAACCATCTGACGTAAGTATAAATTCCTTGGAATTCGAAAATGAAAGACAACATGACCAGGAACATACCACATAAGCCTGATTATTAGTGCTCTTTACTGATAAACAAGTGGAAAATACCTCTAGTACCAACACTAAGTATTCTTTGAAGAAAGAGTTGAGATAAAGATGAAATCATAGAGGATTTGAAAAGTGCAGACATCTCTCATCCACAAAGAATCAGAAGAGTGACACTACTATTATATATCTTTGAAAGTATGGGGAGACTACACTTATTAAAGTTATGGATAAACATGTTCTACACATCCCAAACATGAATTAACAGCGGGAAGATCATGCTTGTCACAAGTGTTAGATCATTAATACAATCACAGAAGCTTTGACAGAAAACCAAAATGTACATGTAGTCTCTACGGACTTCACTTCAAGACATTTCATAAATGGATCATGGGAAAATTGTCCCTGCAGTGAGGTCAACGTGTATAATAAGAAAAGTAGGAAAAATGTATATTTATTTTTCTGTCAAACAGAATACACAGTAGTAGTCAACAAGGCGAAATCTCGCCTTAGCACAGTAAAAACTTCACGGTCCTGGCGCCTTCAGGTCCTCATCCTCATACAACATATAGACGAAAACATTAACCATATCTTCACATCATTCTTTGCGGACGATACAAAAAAAAAAAAGCAAGAAAGTCGCCTGGATACACAATATGGAGAAACTGCGATCAAATATCAACAAAGTCTTTCAGGGGGCAACGGAAAATAACATGATCAGTGGTGACAAATCCCAGTTCCTCAGCTATACAAGGAATAAATGAACTCAAAAGGAGCACAGGATGCTTGACAGAGGAAAACAAATTCGTATAAGGAAAGGAACATGTAAAAATGAACATATAATAATGTCTGATGATCTTTCATTTAGAAAACAAAATAAGGGAAATGAAAAGGTGAAAAAAGAGGCAGGATGAAATGACACATGCACAACACCCGGGCATCCCCACCGTAGACGTTTCGCCATCCAGCCAGCCACTGGATGACGAAACGTCCACAACAAAGACAACCAGACGCCGCACATGTGTCTAATTTCATCAGTAGATGTAGTAGAAGAAGAAGAGGTAGTAGTAGTGGTAGTGGTAGAAGTGGGAAATAAGGAAGACGAGCCAGTCAAATACAAAGGAAGGGGAGCACTGCAAGAGAGCTAGAAACCCACAGAGGGAGAGCAAGCGCACCGAGGTGCGTGAAAGGGGAAGTGGAGAAATAAAATAAAGAAGGAACAGAAACACGAGACAGGAGAGAGAAAGACAACCCAGAGGAGAAAAGGAAAGAGGAAAGGGGAAGAGGAGGAAGAAAAAAAAAAAAAAAAAGAAAAAAGAAAAAATGAGGATTCAGGTTAAGTCACGGGTGTTCTGAAGTTTGGAGCATTTTACAATGTAGTGGGAGAGGAAGGCATCTACAGAGACGAAGCCAGGGCTAAGGTTCATACAAGGAAAGTTGTGTATAAGAGAGGATTCAACTAAACGGCGACTGTTCGAGTTGGAAGTAGGGAAGACAGTTTTAGCAGAAGACCAGTCAATAGGATGGCTATGATCTCTGACGTGACAGAAAAGAGCATTGTTAGTGTCGGCAAGCCTAACACTATTTTTGTGCTCCCTAAGTCTGTCAGAGAGAGATCGACCAGTTTCTCCAAAGTATTGAAGAGGACAGGAGGAGCAAGAAATAGAGTAGACACCAGGAACATCTGTAGAGGGAGGAGAGGTATGGCTTCGTCTCTGTAGATGCCTTCCTCTCCCATTACATTGTAAAATGCTCCAAACTTCAGAACACCCGTGACTTAACCTGAATCCTCATTTTTTTTTTTCTTCTTCTTTTTCTTCTTCCTCTTCCCCTTTCCTCTCTCCTTTTCTCCTCTGGGTTGTCTTTCTCTCTCCTGTCTCGTGTTTCTGTTCCTTCTTTATTTTATTTCTCCACTTGAACATTAAAATGGTATAAAATACCGACAGGTTGTTAGGTAAGACACATATGCAACAGTTAGGTATCTTTATTATGAAACGTTTCGCCTACACAGTAGGCTTCTTCAGTCAAGTACAGAAAAGTTGATAGAAGCAGAAGATACTTGAAGACGATGTAATCAGTCCATCACCCTTAAAGTTTTGAGGTGGTCAGTCCCTCAGTCTGGAGAAGAGCATTGTTCCATAGTATGAAACAATATTTCACCACTTCCCCTTTCACGCACCTCGGTGCGCTTGCTCTCCCTCTGTGGGTTTCTAGCTCTCTTGCAGTGCTCCCCTTCCTTTGTATTTGACTGGCTCGTCTTCCTTATTTCCCACTTCTACCACTACCACTACCTCTTCTTCTTCTACTACATCTACTGATGAAATTAGACACATGTGCGGCGTCTGGTTGTCTTTGTTGTGGACGTTTCGTCATCCAGTGGCTGGCTGGATGGCGAAACGTCTACGGTGGGGATGCCCGGGTGTTGTGCATGTGTCATTTCATCCTGTCGGTATTATATACAATTCTTGTACTACTACTACTACTACTACTACTACCACTACTACTACCTCCACCTCTTCCTGCCTATATATAGCCGTCCTGCTCCTCCTCTGTTAGTGTGACTTTGTCAATGGTCCAAGTCGGACCGAAACGTCGTCGTAAGCTTCTGTCTTTTATGTGCGGGTTATTTGTGTATCGTTCCAGTCACGGTATTGTGCCTTTTTGTTATTTATTTGTGAAAAAAGAGGCAGGTAGACAACACTGGTCCACAAATTTTTCAAAAAATTGTCTCGGACGAAAACAGGTAGTTCACTTTAAATTTTCTGGAGTGATGAAAAAGGAATAATTGTAAGTTTCCAAGGAAATTTATTTGCATATTTTTCGTATACCTAAATAATATATTAGTAACATACCAGTATAATGAATTCACTTATATTGATTCAACCTGAGGCTTCTTTGTTTGTTTCTTGCATTCCACTTCTGGAGCACTCTTGTAATTGTTCAGCAGTAATCTACTAACAATGACGAACTCCATTTTTCCCTGTTTGCGTTTCACTATGCCTAGGATGTCTGTCTGGGTGAGAATGTCGATCATGTTCATCGCTGACTCTCCGCAATTGGCAGGAGAAAAATCCAGATAAAAAGGAAAGAAATTTATATATAAAGATATGCTGCAGCCCATTTTTGAGAGAAAAATTCTGTTTTGTTTAAGGTCTCTGTAATTATTAGCCCTGGTAATCATAGAAAGCATTCCAAACACTTTTCACTTCACTAACTACGATACGAAGCTCAAGAATCTGTGGACTAACGAATACACTCTCGTTGATTTTTGCTTCGCTGAGCCTTGGGAATTTACCACTGAGGTAATTAATTAACTGCTGCCACCGTTTTATTCATAGCCTTAAGAAAATTGTTCATGCCGCCTTGATTGATGTGAAAGGTAAGTAACAAAATCTTGCTCGGGTCTACAAGTGGAGGATACTGAGCATTTTTCGTTCCAGGTTTCTATTGAGAGTCTAAGTGGCTAATCCTTCTTGATGTAATAAAAAGCCCTCGTAATAGTTAGTGCAGCTTAGCTGCTGTCCAAGCAAGGGAGCAACAACTTTAAGTCGCCACAAAGCTACTTTTGATGTTTGTCATAGATTATGCAGTTGAAAATCCGCTTCATGTTGTCGTACGTTTCCTTCATGTGGGCTGCATAACCAACTAGAATTGATGGCAACAAGTTGACATCATGCAACAAAGCCTCTTTAAAACCCAACTTCGATGAATAAGTTAACAGTTTTCACTCATCAGGATTATAAATACTATTTAGGGGTGCCATTAGACCATCAATATTATCTCAGCTATATTTTCAGTGAGGGGATTTTCCTGCTGCACTCTAGAACCAGCAGGTCGGGAACTTGAAAAAAAGAACTACTGCATAAAAATATAGAAAATTATGTGTATTTTTAAAGCAATTATTCATTGTGTGTTGGAACCAAGAACCTTTTCCCCTGTACAGTTTATTTAGTCTCCTCCCTTCCTTAATCAAGGCTAACAATACTCGGCCTGAATCCGTAGCTTTATATATAAAGAAAATTTTAAATTTTAAGCATCATTTCGATATTAAGTGACCTAATACTAGTAAGGAATGACTAGTTTTATTTCCAAAGCATTTTTCCTGCAGATCAGTGTAACGAGAACTTTCAAAACAAAGATAAATAATCATTATAAAAATGGTATATAATACCGACAAGTAGATACATACGATACATGTGCAGCTGTTAGGTATCTTTATTTCTGAAACATTTCTCTTACACAGTTGATGAACACGTCTCAAGACTGACTGACAACCATAAGACTACTACTTCAAGGCTGATGGGATAATCACATCATCTTATCTTTTCCATTGCCTCTCCTGTCTCCATATTTAGTCATATCTATATTCGATTGAAGAAGCCTACTCGTGTAGGTGAAATGTTTCGGAGATAGACATTGAACTGTTGCAAGTGTCATACTAGCCGAGAGAAATAATGCTATGAGTGACACTGTTCAATTCACTTGTGCTCTCACGGCTGGAATATAGTTTGGAATTAACGGCTCCATTCAAGGCAGGACAAATATCAAAGCCTGAGAATATGTAAGGATCGTTCACTGCCAGGGAAAAGCCAGTATGAGAACGCTTCAAAGCATTTGTAATGCTTTGATATCTACCGAATCAACATTCGGTAGATATCAAATGTAGCCGGTACAAGTGTATAAACCTTCAGGAAGGAACTGGATCACCCCACTACCTGTTGCTGTTAGCAGCTCTTTGCTCTCTGGCTTATTGTTATACTGATAATTAAACTCTGTAAATACTGTACATATCTTGGTAAAGGAATATACTGGTAAAGAAAAAACTGCCTTTTCCTGTGTTTGCCTTTGCTCTGATTGTTTTGGTTGATTCTTGTTTTGAGACATTAGTTATGACCAGGTACAACGGGCCTTTGGATTGCTACCTTTGTTAGTAATACTGACATAAATGTACACCAAACCTGGCATAAGTGTACACAAACCTGCCGTAAGTGTACACGAAATTTGACATAAATGTGCATCAAATCTAACGTAAGTGTACATCATACTTGGAATAAGTGTACGCCAGACCTGATATAACCACTTTTTAATAATTATATAAAACTCAAGTGCTTGATAAGGTGACCCTATGGCACAGTGTCTACTTCTGAAGTGATCTGTGACCGACTTCAGGGGCTACTTGAACTGCTACCAGTTTTCTACTCTAAAGACAGTGTGTGTTCATTTTATGAGGAGGCGGGTTCAACAGCCTGCTCCCCATGTACTCCTCCATGGTGTGGTCCTGCCCTATGAGTAGCAGGTGATATTTTTGTGATGACCCTTGATATCTCTGAACGTGGGCCTCTCCTGTTAAGGAGGTGAGCGTGGATTCTCTGCGGCGTTCGATATTCTTAAAGTGCTCTCACATCGTGCCTGGACAAGGCTCCACCTGTATGCGGCCTTGTGTCGTTGCAGGCTGGAGTATGGATGCCATGTCTACTCCTCGGCCAGCTCTTCTCTGCTGTCTTGCTGAGCCCTGTTGATCACCTTAAAATCCTGCTTTGCACAAGTGCATTCCATACTTTGCCAATTGTCAAGTCTGGCGAGCTTCTCCTGAATCTCCGCCGTGAGGAGACTGACCTGCGCTCCCTGTTTGGAATTCGGAGAATTCCTACAGCCCGACTTCTGTTGTGGTTTTTACGGAGCTTCTTGTTCGTTGTACAAGGCTTCCTGTGCCGTTTGGCATTAGGATGCGGACTCCTCTCCTGAACAGAGGACTCGATGTATCTGCAGTCAGAGAGGTTGGTTTCTCTTGCTGCTCTCCTTGTATGGTGCCTGAGGTGCATCTTTGTCGGCAGTGGATGGGGACCAATAAATGTCGAGCCCTGGTGAAGCCCTTGGCTAATTTCTTGGAGTATGATTCGCTTCATGCTCTTAGTGACGGGTCGAAGACCAAGAAAGGTGTTGGTGAGAACTCAGTGTGCGAGGTTACCATGAGAGTGCTCTGTGTTCATTGTGGAGATCAATGTATTCCTCGTTACTCTTACTGATAACTTGGTTGATTAGTTCTCAGTTTACTGTGTACTCAGATTTTCAGAGTGCTTTGTTTTCCCTTAGTCCACTCTGTGGCACAAACGATCCATGAGTGACTGGTTCGTCTCCACACACAACACAAGGATGTGGAGTTCTACTGGTACCCAGATCATGTCTGTATCTTGGGAAATGAATAGGTGCATGCTGAGGCAAAGGCTGCTGAAACAAGCCTATTCAACAGTTGACTTTTGCCTAGGCAACTTCATGAGCCATATCCACAGATTTGTCATTTGGAAGTGGCAGGCCCGGTGGGCCCTGCAGGACGTAGATGTCTGACTCTCCTTCGAAAGGAATCGCCACTTTCAGAAGAGTCTTTGTCGACTGAGGATCAGGCACACACCTCACCTATTGTTGCCAGTTTGCAAGTGTTCCTGTCCCCTCTGTATAATTTGTGGCGTGCTGCTGACTGTGGATCATATTATAACAGTTCCTCTCCACTTTCATCAGGGATTTTATAATCTCCGAGGTGCTTGTAGAGACCTCGGGAAACATTTAAGGAAGTCCTCTGATATTATTAATGTAATTTTTTTAAATATCTGCTGGTTATTTTAACTCGGCATGATAACATTTATTTGTTGAGAGTGTTTATATTCGTTGCTTTTATTGTTTGTTCTTTTATCCCTGTTTTTCTGTGTTGTGTATTCTTTTTATGCCTGTGAGCGCTGAGTGATCTACTCTGTCAAGGTGATCCGTAAATAATGAATCTACTACTGCTGCATGAGGTAACCAAATGTCACGTTTTTTGTTGTTTTAATTAAAGGATAATTTACCAGGTTATGAGTGCTTGACAAGCATCCTCTGGAAAGCTAGTAATGTGGGTAATTTTATATTTGTAATTGCAAGTATTTACCGGTGTTGAGCGCTAGTTCTAGAGCCAGACACACAACATTACGTCGACTTAAGTGAGGTTGTTTTGTTGTATTTATGAATACTGGTTTTGAATCAAAGATTATTATAACGTTACGTAAATCGATTAAATTTTTGACTTTTCGTAAGTAGTGAAAAGGTGTATTACGTTCCAGTGGCCTTTTTGTATTAATGGTTTAGAAAATCGACAGCTCATATCCCATATGGCCATATCGAACTGGCCATATCCCACCGAGGCAGCGTGACCTACAAAGAGAAACGAAAGTTTTTCTTTTTAAATTTAGTAATGTATATAGAAGAGGTTACTAGCTCCTTGCCCCCGGCATTTTAGTCGCCTCTTACGACACACATGATTTACAAGTAAATGTATAAGACACATTTGCAACAGTTGTATCTTTACCGTGGAAACGTTTCGCCAGTCAGTGGTTTTATCCACCCAACACAGAGAAAAATGAAGGTGGGAGAAATAAAGATAGAACCTGAAATAATCAATCCTTCTGTCGAGAGATGTGTTCAAACCATCAGCCCAGAGAGCCCATGAGACGGGGGGTTCAGCTGGTACATTGGTCCGGGGCCCGGCTGTGAATATCTGAAGGAGCCCCAAGGCCATAGACGTTCTATTTTGATTTTTTTTTTGGTAAATTCAACAATTTTTAGTTTATTAAGAAAAATAATTATGCAAAATTCTCTTAGAATGAGGGCCCTCAGCCTGTCCCCAGGGGCCCCAAAACAGTCTTGTTGCGCCATCGTTCATGTGGCTTGCTTGGTTATCACCTTCCATTTGTGTCCAATTTCTCTTGCTCCCATCTTCCTTGACTCCATTTCTTTACCGTCTGTTTATATTATTCTTATTGTCCGTTTGACATGATAAACTAATGTATATCTAAACTTAACGGCAAATGTTAAATATTAAACTGAATTTAAGACATTTTTGGACAATACTGTGGCCAATTGTATTGAGTCGCTCTCGAGTGCTCGAGACCACTTGTTGATTCCTAACTATTGCCCTCAAACACTGCCCTCAAACACTGCCCACAAACACCGCCCTCAAGCCTCGCCCTCAAGCCTCGCCCTCAAACCTCGCCCTCAAGCCTCGCCCTCAAGCCTCGCCCTCAAGCCTCGCCCTCAAACCTCGCCCTCAAGCCTCGCACTCAAAAGGCGGAGACTACTGCAGTTTAATTTTCCAGAATGGAAAAAAAATAAATTCATTTTGTATTTGCTACGCTTTCCTACAGAGTTACCTGGAAAATTCTAGTTTGTCTTTGTACAGCGGTTTTACTGACCCTTTAAAAGATCCTGTGAATTACCAGCAGTCCAGTATAAATAAGATACATGCATACTCTTAAAACACTAGGATACTTATCAACACAAGTACCCAGGATACTCATCAACACAAGTACCCAGGATACTCATCAACACAAGTACCCAGGATACTCATCAACACAAGTACCCAGGATACTCATCAACACAAGTACCCAGGATACTCATCAACACAAGTACCCAGGATACTCATCAACACAAGTACCCAGGATACTCATCAACACAAGTACCCAGGATACTCATCAACACAAGTACCCAGGATACTCATCAACACAAGTACCCAGGATACTCATCAACACAAGTACCCAGGATACTCATCAACACAAGTACCCAGGATACTCATCAACACAAGTACCCAGGATACTCATCAACACAAGTACCCAGGATACTCATCAACACAAGTACCCAGGATACTCATCAACACAAGTACCCAGGATACTCATCAACACAAGTACCCAGGATACTCATCAACACAAGTACCCAGGATACTCATCAACACAAGTACCCAGGATACTCATCAACACAAGTACCCAGGATACTCATCAACACAAGTACCCAGGATACTTATCAACACAAGTACCCAGGATACTCATCAACACAAGTACCCAGGATACTCATCAACACAAGTACCCAGGATACTTATCAACACAAGTACCCAGGATACTCATCAACACAAGTACCCAGGATACTCATCAACACAAGTACCCAGGATACTCATCAACACAAGTACCCAGGATACTTATCAACACAAGTACCCAGGATACTCATCAACACAAGTACCCAGGATACTCATCAACACAAGTACCCAGGATACTCATCAACACAAGTACCCAGGATACTCATCAACACAAATACCCAGGATACTCATCAACACAAGTACCCAGGATACTCATCAACACAAGTACCCAGGATACTCATCAACACAAGTACCCAGGATACTCATCAACACAAGTACCCAGGATACTCATCAACACAAATACCCAGGATACTCATCAACACAAGTACCTTGGATACTCATCAACACAAGTACCTAGGATACTCATCAACACAAGTACCCAGGATACTCATCAACACAAGTACCCAGGATACTCATCAACACAAGTACCCAGGATACTCATCAACACAAGTACCCAGGATACTCATCAACACAAGTACCTTGGATACTCATCAACACAAGTACCCAGGATACTCATCAACACAAGTACCCAGGATACTCATCAACACAAGTACCCAGGATACTCATCAACACAAGTACCCAGGATACTCATCAACACAAGTACCCAGGATACTCATCAACACAAGTACCCAGGATACTCATCAACACAAGTACCCAGGATACTCATCAACACAAGTACCCAGGATACTCATCAACACAAGTACCCAGGATACTCATCAACACAAATACCCAGGATACTCATCAACACAAGTACCTTGGATACTCATCAACACAAGTACCTAGGATACTCATCAACACAAGTACCCAGGATACTCATCAACACAAGTACCCAGGATACTCATCAACACAAGTACCCAGGATACTCATCAACACAAGTACCCAGGATACTCATCAACACAAGTACCCAGCATACTCATCAACACAAGTACCTAGGATACTCATCAACACAAGTACCTAGGATACTCATCAACACAAGTACCTAGGATACTCATCAACACAAGTACCTAGGATACTCATCAACACAAGTACCCAGGATACTCATCAACACAAGTACCCAGGATACTCATCAACACAAGTACCCAGGATACCCATCAACACAAATACCCAGGATACCCATCAACACAAATACCCAGGATACCCATCAACACAAGTACCCAGCATACTCATGAACACTACCCAGGATACTCATCAACACAAGTACCTAGGATACTCATCAACACAAGTACCCAGCATACTCATGAACACAAGTACCCAGGATACTCATCAACACAAATACCCAGAATACTCATCAACACAAGTACCTAGGATACTCATCAACACAAGTACCCAGCATACTCATGAACACAAGTACCCAGGATACTCATCAACACAAGTACCCAGCATACTCATGAACACAAGTACCCAGAATACTCATCAACACAAGTACCCAGGATACTCATCAACACAAGTACCCAGGATACTCATCAACACAAGTACCCAGCATACTCATGAACACAAGTACCCAGGATACTCATGAACACAAGTACCCAGGATACTCATGAACACAAGTACCCAGGATACTCATCAACACAAGTACCCAGGATACTCATCAACACAAGTACCCAGGATACTCATCAACACAAGTACCCAGGATACTCATCAACACAAGTACCCAGGATACTCATCAACACAAGTACCCAGGATACTCATCAACACAAGTACCCAGGATACTCATCAACACAAGTACCCAGGATACTCATCAACACAAGTACCCAGGATACTCATCAACACAAGTACCCAGGATACTCATCAACACAAGTACCCAGGATACTCATCAACACAAGTACCCAGGATACTCATCAACACAAGTACCCAGGATACTCATCAACACAAGTACCCAGGATACTCATCAACTGAAGGCAAGACTTCAGGGCAAGAATTACAAGCAAAGGTTCAATGCAAGGGTTGAGGGTAAGGCATCATTATCAGCACACGTGACAGAGTTAAAGTTCAACAGGTGGCCACCAGGACTCCGGTCCAGATCCACCTCTTTAAGAGCAAACAAGCAAACGGACATGTGCATACATAAGCGACCATACCACTGGCATGCACGCACGCACTCACACGCGCACGCGCGCGCGCACACACACACAGGTACACACACCCGTACTCTTACACGCGTACACATACACACACTATGAATGCACAGGGAGATGCCAAGATATGAATATGATGGAAGCAACAGAGCAATGGTGGATACACTAACCTGAGGTGTGGAAACAGAAAATGTAGTCCCAGTTTTTAAGAAAGGAGACAGAGAGGCAGACAGACAGACGAGTGGGGTTTCACAAGGATCAGTCCTAGGCTCGGTGTTGTTTCTTTTATACCTAGAGTGTACCCGGAGGGCATTCCGGGGGTCAAAGCCCCCGCTGCTGGGTCCATGAGCAGCCCTCGGTTTTTATTGCCGGCTGTACGCAATCCAACGTACGAACCACACCCGGCTGGTTAGGTACTTTATGTGTCTGTCCAGCGCCTTCTTCAAGACAGCCACGGGTTTATTTGTAATCGTCCTTATGTTTGATGGGAGGCAGCTGAACAGTTTTGGGCCACTGGCATGAGAGAAAGGATAGTCAGATTTATTCCTGTTCGCAGACGACGTAAAACTAATGAAGAGAATAAAAGCAGACGATAACCAAAAAAGACTACAAATGGATCTGAAGAGTCTGCAGGCCTGGTCTGACATATGGCTCCTGGAGTTTAACCCCACCAAGTGAAAAGTTATGACGATTGAGGAAGGATAAAGAAGACCGCAGACGGAGTACAGGCTCGGGGGAGGCAAAGGCTGCAAACCTCATTCAAGGAAAAGGACCATGCTTTGAGTATCATACCGAGCTTATCACCTGAGGCTCACATCAACTAAATAACTAATGCAGCAAATGTGCGTCTGACAAATCTAAGAATAACTTTTAGACATCTAAGTAAGGAGCCAGTTACGACGCTGCATACGGTGTACATCAGGCCCATGTTGGAGTATGCGGCACCAATATGAAACCCACACCTGGTCAAGCATATCAAGAAATTTGAGAAATTTCAGTGGCTTGCAACGACACTAATCCCGGAGCTAAGGGGCATGTCCTACGAGGAAAGGTTAAGGGAACTCAACCTGATGACACTGACGGACAGGAGGACTAGGGGGGATATGATAACAACGTTCAAAATACTGAGATCAATTAACTAGATGAATAGAGACAGAATGTTGGGAACAGTAACACAAGGGCACTGCTGGAAGTTGAAAACTCAGATGAGTCATAAGAATATCAGGAAGTGTTTCTTCAGCAGTAGAGCTGCTAAGAAGTGAACAATCTGGAGAGTGAAGCAACAGAGGCAGGATCTATACATAGCTTTAAGAAGAGGCACGATAAGGCTCTTTAAACCCGGGAGTGAGCCTAATGTCGACTAACGAAGAGGCAGGGCCAGGAGCTGTAACTCGACCCCCGCAACCACATATGTATACATGATACATGAATAGGTGAGCATACACACGCATACCTAAGCACATGCTCATACATTAAGCTACTGGCCAGCAGCAACACAGTTTTAAAGATAGTAAATCCTGTCTGTAAATTCTTGGACTGTTAGAAAGCTTTGGACACTCCCACAAAAGAAATTGGGACAGAAGGTGGAGTCGCAGCCATGAATAACAAGGAAGGCACTACAATAAATCAATGAATAATTAACGAGAAAAGTGATTGTCTAGGAAGAAATGTCAGAGTGAGTAAGTGTAACAAATGGGCTTCCACAAGGCTCAATACCAGACTCTGTACTGTTGTTGGTGTATGTCTTGGTGGGTTATTGTATTTTGTTCAGAAATAACCTATATTGTTCTAGCTATTGTATTGTGAGTTCTATACTTCACTGTACTTTGTTGCTAGTTGGATGTCTGTATTTTGCTGTGCAAGTAGTAATGTCACCTCCGAGGCTGACGAAACTGGTGGCATCTCTGTGTGAACTCTCTGTTATGTATACTTCAGCAGTGTTGGTGAGCGGCACCTGCTAGTGGGATGGTTTATAAGCCTCAGTAGCTATGCGAACATACGCGCAACTGGTTATTTTCTAATTCTTCAACTATGACGAATCAGTTACTTGACATGGCTGCTGTGCAAGGTGCTCGTGGTCGTCCCACGGGGCGGAGAACAAGACTAAGTCGACTTAGCTACTAAAGAATGTGATAGGGAGGAGGAAAGAGTTCCGACATGAATACGTTAAACGATTCAACTTATTAAAATCAGAATCAGTGGTATCACGATTTACTGAATCACAGCCAGAATCTTTTTTGAAGTGTTTGAAAATCAGGATTGAGTCTTAGTGTGGCCAAAAGAACCTTGGGTTGCGCTAGTTTATATAGCGTAAACATGTGGCACAAGAATATGTAGATTGTGGATCGGATAGCGAGTCGATAAATTATGTCAAATTGGTTATTATGGTTGCTTAGGAATGTGTTCCGGCTAAGTATAGGCAACATGGAGTTCGCCCATTAACAAATGTTCTACAACTGGTATAAATCTGCAGATGATAGATATATGTCACCTAATGTAGTTAGCAATGGCGGATATTTTTTTTGATAATAAAACTCCAACATTATTAAAGGCATTCGGATTAGCAATGGCAAATATTTTTTTTCTTCGATACAGACATCAAGATCTACTACGTTGAAAACATCTTTTGTAAACACACTGAAACTGCTGCACTGACTTTTGCCTTCATTATTTTTATTTATCCTTACCAACTCAAAAAGATTAGGTTCTTGCTTTCATCTGCTGTCATTTTCAACGTTTTTTCTTTCTTCCTACATTAGTACATTCATTTCTGGCTATCTTTAAATCTCTGATAAGTATCTTGATTGGTTCACTGCTTATACTGACTCCAAAACTCTTCATAGTTCACCAACATTTTCCATTTAACCATTCTTTATAACCTTGACTTATTTTACCGTTTTTCACAAAATATAATTATTTAATTCCATTTTCATATATGTTACAAAACTCTGTATAAATAATATCTGACCATTATAAACATTCAATTTAATCTCTAAAAATCTATTGCAAAGCATTATATTTCGCCTATAATTCTAAAATCATTGTTTATGTATTTATTTTTCATTTCCTAAATCATACTTAATAGCGTATGTTTATCTCCAATAGAACTTGATCACTCTTTCCAAGTGGATTTAGAAAATTTCTTGAAAATTTCTTCCAGTGCTGGAGTGAACACCAGATCTGAGACCCCTGATGTGTTACTTCCAGTGCTGGAGTGAACACCAGATCTGAGACCCCTGATGTGTTACTTCCAGTGCTGGAGTGAACACCAGATCTGAGACCCCTGATGTGTTACTTCCAGTGCTGGAGTGAACACAAGATCTGAGAGTGTGTTACTTCCTGTGCTGGAGTGGACACCAGATCTGAGACCCCTGATGTGTTACTTCCAGTGCTGGAGTGAACACCAGATCTGAGACCCCTGATGTGTTACTTCCAGTGCTGGAGTGAACACCAGATCTGAGACCCCTGATGTGTTACTTCCTGTGGAGTGAACACCAGATCTGAGAGTGATGTGTTACTCTGAGACCCCTGATGTGTTACTTCCAGTGCTGGAGTGAACACCAGATCTGAGACACCAGATCTGAGACCCCTGATGTGTTACTTCCAGTGCTGGAGTGAACACCAGATCTGAGACCCCTGATGTGTTACTTCCAGTGTGGAGTGAACACCAGATCTGAGAGATGTGTTACTTCCAGTGCTCTGAGACCCCTGATGTGTTACTTCCAGTGCTGGAGTGAACACCAGATCTGAGACCCCTGATGTGTTACTTCCAGTGCTGGAGACCCCTGTGAACACCAGATCTGAGACCCCTGATGTGTTACTTCCTGTGCTGGAGTGTCTGAGACCCCTGATGTGTTACTCTGAGACCCCTGATGTGCTGTGCTGGAGTGAACACCAGATCTGAGACCCCTGATGTGTTACTTCCAGTGCTGGAGTGAACACCAGATCTGAGACCCCTGATGTGTTACTTCCAGTGCTGGAGTGAACACCAGATCTGAGACCCCTGATGTGTTACTTCCTGTGCTGGAGTGAACACCAGATCTGAGACCCCTGATGTGTTACTTCCAGTGCTGGAGTGAACACCAGATCTGAGACCCCTGATGTGTTACTTCCAGTGCTGGAGTGAACACCAGATCTGAGACCCCTGATGTGTTACTTCCAGTGCTGGAGTGAACACCAGATCTGAGACCCCTGATGTGTTACTTCCAGTGCTGGAGTGAACACCAGATCTGAGACCCCTGATGTGTTACTTCCAGTGCTGGAGTGAACACCAGATCTGAGACCCCTGATGTGTTACTTCCTGTGCTGGAGTGAACACCAGATCTGAGACCCCTGATGTGTTACTTCCAGTGCTGGAGTGAACACCAGATCTGAGACCCCTGATGTGTTACTTCCAGTGCTGGAGTGAACACCAGATCTGAGACCCCTGATGTGTTACTTCCAGTGCTGGAGTGAACACCAGATCTGAGACCCCTGATGTGTTACTTCCAGTGCTGGAGTGAACACCAGATCTGAGACCCCTGATGTGTTACTTCCAGTGCTGGAGTGAACACCAGATCTGAGACCCCTGATGTGTTACTTCCTGTGCTGGAGTGAACACCAGATCTGAGACCCCTGATGTGTTACTTCCTGTGCTGGAGTGAACACCAGATCTGAGACCCCTGATGTGTTACTTCCAGTGCTGGAGTGAACACCAGATCTGAGACCCCTGATGTGTTACTTCCAGTGCTGGAGTGAACACCAGATCTGAGACCCCTGATGTGTTACTTCCAGTGCTGGAGTGAACACCAGATCTGAGACCCCTGATGTGTTACTTCCTGTGCTGGAGTGAACACCAGATCTGAGACCCCTGATGTGTTACTTCCTGTGCTGGAGTGAACACCAGATCTGAGACCCCTGATGTGTTACTTCCAGTGCTGGAGTGAACACCAGATCTGAGACCCCTGATGTGTTACTTCCAGTGCTGGAGTGAACACCAGATCTGAGACCCCTGATGTGTTACTTCCAGTGCTGGAGTGAACACCAGATCTGAGACCCCTGATGTGTTACTTCCAGTGCTGGAGTGAACACCAGATCTGAGACCCCTGATGTGTTACTTCCTGTGCTGGAGTGAACACCAGATCTGAGACCCCTGATGTGTTACTTCCAGTGCTGGAGTGAACACCAGATCTGAGACCCCTGATGTGTTACTTCCAGTGCTGGAGTGAACACCAGATCTGAGACCCCTGATGTGTTACTTCCTGTTACTCTGGTCGCGTTATTATATTAAGTAAATAATTTGTACAGTGTCAACCTCAAGAACTGTACAGTATATTTTTTGAGAGTTAAGATCTCCAGTTACGATTAGATTTCCGTTTCATGGTCACTTCATCAACAATTCCCTTTGCATATTAGGTAACCCCTCATTTATCTTATGAATCTGTCTGCCTGTGTCTTTCTGTCTGTCTGTCACTTTCTCTCTATCTCTCTCTCTCTCTCTCTCTCTCTCTCTTTCAAGTATTAATAATGTTGGGTTGTGTGCAATGAACGCTAAAAGTTTCTCATTTCAATTTTGCATTGTCGCTAAATTATCAAATTTTGTTTTGTTTTGGTTTTCAGTTTCCTTGCTTTGAAAGAGGGAGATAGATAGATAGATAGATAGATAGATAGATAGAGAGAGTGTGTGTGTGTGTTCGCGTGTGTGCGATTGTGTGTGTGCGTGTGTGCATGTTGGAGTGCGTGCATGCCGTGTGTACTCACCGATTTGAAATGTTTGAGGGGAAGAGGGATGGAGAGCTTCTGGCCCCTCTTTCCAAAGTTCATTGATCGGCATCATTGATTTCTGGCCACTTTCTTTTTGTCATGCCGCCTCTTGAGTGTGTATTGAGTGTCTAGCCGCCTCTTGAGTGTGTCGAGTGTGCAGCCGCCTCTTGAGTGTGTATTGAGTGTCCAGCCGCCTCTTGAGTGTGTATTGAGTGTCCAGCCGCCTCTTGAGTGTGTATTGAGTGTCCAGCCGCCTCTTGAGTGTGTGTTGGGTGTCCAGCCGCCTCTTGAGTGTGTATTGAGTGTCAAATCGCCTCTTGAGTGTGTATTGAGTGTCCAGCCGCCTCTTGAGTGTGTATTGAGTGTCCAGCAGCCTCTTGAGTGTGTGTTGAGTGTCCAGCCGCCTCTTAAGTGTGTGATGAGTGTCCAGCCGCCTCTTGAGTGTGAATTGAGTGTGCAGCCGCCTCTTGAGTGTGTATTGAGTGTCCAGCCGCCTCTTGAGTGTGTATTGAGTGTCCAGCCGCGTCTTGAGTGTGTATTGAGTGTCCAGCCGCCTCTTGAGTGTGTGTTGAGTGTCCAGCCGCCTCTTAAGTGTGTGATGAGTGTCCAGCCGCCTCTTGAGTGTGAATTGAGTGTCCAGCCGCCTCTTGAGTGTGTATTGAGTGTCGAGCCGCCTCTTGAGTGTGTATTGAGTGTCGAGCCGCCTCTTGAGTGTGTATTGAGTGTCCAGCCGCCTCTTGAGTGTGTGTTGAGTGTCCAGCCGCCTCTTGAGTGTGTATTGAGTGTCGAGCCGCCTCTTGAGTGTGTATTGAGTGTCCAGCCGCCTCTTTGAGTGCGTGCTGAGTGTCCAGCCGCCTCTTGAGTGTCCAGCCGACTCTTGAGTGTGTATTGAGTGTCCAGCCGCCTCTTGAGTGTGTATTGAGTGTCCAGCCGCCTCTTGAGTGTGTGTTGAGTGCCCAGCCGCCTCTTGAGTGTGTGTTGAGTGTCCAGCCGCCTCTTAAGTGTGTGTTGAGTGTCCAGCCGCCTCTTGAGTGTGTATTGAGTGTCCAGCCGCCTCTTGAGTGTGTATTGAGTGTCCAGCCGCCTCTTGAGTGTGTATTGAGTGTCCAGCCGCCTCTTTGAGTGCGTGCTGAGTGTCTAGCCGCCTCTTGAGTGTCCAGCCGACTCTTGAGTGTGTATTGAGTGTCCAGCCGCCTCTTGAGTGTGTATTGAGTGTCCAGCCGCCTCTTTGAGTGCGTGCTGAGTGTCTAGCCGCCTCTTGAGTGTCCAGCCGACTCTTGAGTGTGTGTTGAGTGTCCAGCCGCCTCTTTAGTGTGTGTTGAGTGTCCAGCCGCCTCTTGAGTGTGTATTGAGTGTCCAGCCGCCTCTTAAGTGTGTGTTGAGTGTCCAGCCGCCTCTTGAGTGTGTATTGAGTGTCCAGCCGCCTCTTGAGTGTATGTTGAGTGTCCAGCCGCCTCTTGAGTGTGTATTGAGTGTCCAGCCGCCTCTTGAGTGTGTGTTGAGTGTCCAGCCGCCTCTTGAGTGTGTGTTGAGTGTCCAGCCGCCTCTTAAGTGTGTGTTGAGTGTCCAGCCGCCTCTTGAGTGTGTGTTGAGTGTCCAGCCGCCTCTTGAGTGTGTGTTGAGTGTCCAGCCGCCTCTTAAGTGTGTGTTGAGTGTCCAGCCGCCTCTTGAGTGTGTGTTGAGTGTCCAGCCGCCTCTTGAGTGTGTGTTGAGTGTCCAGCCGCCTCTTGAGTGTGTGTTGAGTGTCCAGCCGCCTCTTAAGTGTGTGTTGAGTGTCCAGCCGCCTCTTGAGTGTGTGTTGAGTGTCCAGCCGCCTCTTGAGTGTGTGTTGAGTGTCCAGCCGCCTCTTGAGTGTGTGTTGAGTGTCCAGCCGCCTCTTGAGTGTGTGTTGAGTGTCCAGCCGCCTCTTGAGTGTGTGTTGAGTGTCCAGCCGCCTCTTGAGTGTGTGTTGAGTGTCCAGCCGCCTCTTGAGTGTGTGTTGAGTGTCCAGCCGCCTCTTGAGTGTGTGTTGAGTGTCCAGCCGCCTCTTGAGTGTGTATTGAGTGTACAGCCGCCTCTTGAGTGTGTGTTGGGTGTCCAGCCGCCTCTTGAGTGTGTATTGAGTGTCCAATCGCCTCTTGAGTGTGTATTGAGTGTCCAGCCGCCTCTTAAGTGTGTGATGAGTGTCCAGCCGCCTCTTGAGTGTGTATTGGGTTTTTCATCATCTAAATCATTCCACTTTAAACATACTGTACTTACCTACAAGTACTCACCTAGTTGTAGCGGCAGAGGTTGAGTCACAGCTCCTGGCCTAGCCTCTTTGCTGGTCACTAGTACGTCCATTCTCTCCCTGCTCTATAAGCTATATCATACCTCTTCTTAAAGCTGTGTATGGCTTCTTTCTCAACTACATAACTCTCCACTTCAACTCTGTGACTGAAGAACTACTTCCAAACATCCCTGTGACTTATCTAAGTTTTCAACTTCCAGCTGTGACCCCCTTGCTTCTATGTCCTATCTCTGAAACATTCTGTGACCCCCTTGCTTCTATGTCCTATCTCTGAAACATTCTGTCCCTATCCGCTTTGTCAACTCCTTTCGGTATTTATAATCGTTATCATGTCTTCCCTAGCCCTCGTGTTCTTCAGTGTTGTCAGGTTCAGTTACCTTAACCTCTCCTTGTAGGGCATACCCCTCAGCTCCAGGACTAGTCTTGTTGCAAAACTTTGCAATTTCTTTAATTTCTTGACGTGTTTCTCCAGGTGTGGGTTATATACTGGTGCTGCAATCTCCAACATAGGCCTGACGTACATGGGTACATTGTCTTGAACGATTCCTTACATAAGAGTCGAAACGCTATTCTTAGGTTTGTCAGGCGCCGTTATGCAGCAGTTATTGGGTTACAAGTGCAACTAATGTGACATTTTATTGTGGCAACGTTTCGCTCTCCAGGAGCTTTATCAAGCCATTACCGTAATGGCTTGATAAAGCTCCTGGAGAGCGAAACGTTGCCACAATAAAATGTCACATTAGTTGCACTTGTGTCCTTTTACTTTACATATTGTCGGTAATTCTACCAACTTTATTACAGTTATTGGGTTGATGTGTGCCTTAGGAGATATGCTCAGTATGATGCTCACCCCAAGATCCTTTTCTCTGAGTGAGTTCTTTGTCCTTTCCCAAGCTTCATAACTTTGTAGTTGCTGTGGTTAAACTTCAAAAGCCATTTGTCGGACCTAGCTTGCAGCCTGTCCAGATCCCCTTGTAGGCTTACCTGAGGCTCGTCTGCATGTATTCTCCTCATTAGATTCACATCGTCTGCGAACAGGGACACCTCTGAATCTATCCCTTTCGTCATGCCATTTACATATACAAGAAACAACACCGGACCTAGGACTGACCCTTGTGGTACCCCACTCGACACGTGCACTCACTCTGACACTTCGTCTCATACTGAAACACGTTTCCTTCCTGTCAGGTATTCCCTCAACTATTGCAGTACTTTCTCTCCTATTTCTGTCTGCTTCTCTAGCTTTTCAATCTGTGTCTTGTGTGGTACTCAGTCGGAAGCCTTCTTACAGTCCAAGAAGATGCAGTTTTTCCATCCCTCTCTCCCCTGTCTTCTGTTACTTTGTCATAGAACTGCAATAGGTTTGTGAAGCAGGATTTCCCCCCTTCCCTGTAGCCGTGCTGGTTGTCATGTATTAGCTCTTTCCTTTCTAGGTGCTCCACCACTCTTTTCCTGATAATCTTCTCAATAATTTTACATACTATACATATCAGTGACATTGGTTTGTCATTAGGGGCATTCTGTCTCCTTTCTTAAAAATCGGGACTACATACGGTATATTTCATACCTCAGGCAGTTGCCCTGTTTCGATAGATTTTTTTGATAGAAGACTGTTGTCAGTGGTACACAAAGTGCAACGTCTCCCTTTATAGGGACCCAATGAGAGATATTATCTGGGCTCACCGCCTTCGAGGTATCTAGTTCACCTAGCAGTTTTTTTTGCCTCCCCCTTGGTCGTGTGCAGTGTCTAGAATTTGCTGGTCCACCATACCACCTCGGTTTGCTGGGAGCTTCTCTGTCTCCACTGTGAATACCTCCCTGAATCGTGAACTGAGCTCCTTGCATACTGTCTGGTCGTTCCATGTGAGCTCCCCTCATTCCTTTCTCAGCCTGATTACCTTGTTCTTGACTGCTTGACCGTTGTTTTCCTCCTTTTGTGGCTGTGTGACAACTTTGGGTCAGATTTGGCTTTTGATACTGTCATTCTTGTACTGACGCTGGGCTTTTGTCCTTTTATATACATATTCATTTTTGGCTCTTCGGCTCAACTTCCTGTTTTCATGGGTCCTTTGCATTCTATACTTTTTCCATACTCTAGCACACTTGGCTTTGGCCTCTCCACACTTCTTGGTAAACCATGAGCTCACTTTGGTATTCCCATTGTTTCTGTTGACCATTGGTAAAAGCGTCTTCCATGCCTCCCTGCACTTTGAGATCATATGTTCTATCATTTCATTTACTGTCTTCCCCTCTAGTTCGTTTACCCATTGCACCTCATGAAGAAATTGCCTCATAATTGTGTAGTCCCCATTCTTCTTGTAGTGCTTCATTCTCCATTGTTAACTCTACTATGTATTTGAAATTGAAGATCGCTAGCGCATGTAGGCCTTCTGTGTGTGATATTCCCTATGTCTTGTGTGTGATATTCCCTATGTCTGAACTGTTCAAGGTGAACACGAGGTCTAGCCTTGCTGGTTCATCATCTCCTCTGTCTCTGGTTGAGTTCCTAACATTTTGGTACATGAAGTTTTCCAGTATCGCCTCCAGCATCTTGGCATTCCATGTCTCCGGTCCCCCACGTGGCTCCAGATTTTCGTAGTCAATCTCCTTATGGTTGAAATCCCCCATGATGAGTTGACTCTTGTTGACTCTTCTGGCAACCTTGGTTAGTGTGTCCACCGTCATTCTGTTGCTCTCATCACTTCTTGTCTTATCCTTCTTCTGTTCGGTGGCGGGTTGTACATTACTGTACTCACCCATTTGTGGTTGCAGGTGTCGAGTCATAGTTCCTGGCCCCCGCCTCTTCACTGGTCGCTACTAGGTCTTCTCCCTTCCCCTGCTCCATGCGTTTTATCATACCTCGTCTTAAAAACTATGTATGGTTCCTGTCCACTACGTCACTCTCAAGAATATTTCACTTCCTGACAACTCAGTGACTGAAGAAATACTTCTTAACATCCTTTTGGCTCATCTGAGTCTTCAGCTTCCAATTGTTACCCCTTGTTTCTGTGTTCCATCTCTGGAACATCCTGTCTCTGTTCACCTTGTTAATTCCTCGCAGTATTTTATATGTCGTTATCATGTCTCCCCTAACCCTCCTGTATGTGTGTGTGTGTATCTAGGTTCTAGAGCCTATACTCTCGCTTTCATGTACACACAAGAAATGTTTTTGCTTGATTTTACTGTGTATGTTTTTTTTTAGCGTAGTTATAAACAAACTCAGAGTTTCGAGTCTGCAATATTTGTCTTCAGAAGTTGTTGGATGTTTTTCATGAAGTTCGTCCAAGTTCTCCCAGTCTCACACTAATCTATTTTTTTTAATTATTATTGTTATCTTTGTTCCTTCATCATCATTTCCGTCTTCTTCTTTTACTACTGCTGCTGCTGCTGCTTCTCATTCGGTTCCTCTCCTGCTTCTCATTCGGTTCCTCTCCTGCTTCTCATTCGGTTCCTCTCCTGCTTCTCATTCGGTTCCTCTCCTGCTTCTCCTGTACTCTTCCTCCTCCTGTACTCTTCCTCCTCCTGTACTCTTCCTCCTCCTGCTCCTGGTCCTGCTACTTTTCCTCATGCACCTGCTGCTCCTCCTCCTAGTGCTCCTCGTTTTTATCCTTCTCCTCCTCCTCCTCCTCCTCCCCTCCCCTCCTTCTCCTCCTCTTCTTTCTCCTCCTGCTCCTCTTCTTCTTGCTTCCAATTTTAACCGTAAAATCTGTTATTATATTCTCCCCTTTCTCTTCTCCATCTTTCTTCATTTTTCCTTTGATTATTTTCTCTTTCCTTACGCTGCTTTTTCTTTTTCTCTTCTTTCTCATTCCTGTTTGAAGCCTCTCTTTTCCATACTAATTACGTACTTCCCTCCCCCTCCTTCGTCCTTCCCTCCTATTTCTTCCTTCCCCTCCTTCCTCGTTCCCTCCCCATCCTACCTTCCTCCTTCTCCTTATAATCCTTTCTCTCTGTCTCTCCCCATTTTCTTAATCCTGGTTTTCCGTCTCTCCCTACTTTCTTCTCTTTCATTATATGCTCCCTTATTACATTCCATCCTACACCTGTACCACTACCATCCATCCTTCCCCTGTACCACTACCATCCATCCTTCCCCTGTACCACTACCATCCATCCTTCCCCTGTACCACTACCATCCATCCTTCCCCTGTACCACTACCATCCATCCTTCCCCTGTACCACTACCATCCATCCTTCCCCTGTACCACTACCATCCATCCTTCCCCTGTACCACTACCATCCATCCTTCCCCTGTACCACTACCATCCATCCTTCCACTGTACCACCACCATCCATCCATCATCTGTACCATTACCATCCATCCTTCCCCTGTACCACTACCATCCATCCTTCCCCTGTACCACTACCATCCATCCTTCCCCTGTACCACTACCATCCATCCTTCCACTGTACCACCACCATCCATCAATCATCTGTACCACTACCATCCATCCATCACCTGTACCACTACCATCCATCCATTTCCTTTACCACTAACATCCATCCTTCCCCTGTACCACTAACATCCATCCTTCCCCTGTACCACTACCATCCATCCATCACCTGTACCACTACCATCCATCCTTCCCCTGTACCACTACCATCCATCCTTCCCCTGTACCACTACCATCCATCCATCACCTGTACCACTACCATCCATCCTTCCCCTGTACCACTACCATCCATCCATCACCTGTACCACTACCATCCATCCTTCCCCTGTACCACTACCATCCATCCTTCCACTGTACCACCACCATCCATCCATCATCTGTACCATTACCATCCATCCTTCCCCTGTACCACTACCATCCATCCTTCCCCTGTACCACTACCATCCATCCTTCCCCTGTACCACTACCATCCATCCTTCCACTGTACCACCACCATCCATCAATCATCTGTACCACTACCATCCATCCATCACCTGTACCACTACCATCCATCCATTTCCTTTACCACTAACATCCATCCTTCCCCTGTACCACTACCATCCATCCTTCCCCTGTACCACTACCATCCATCCATCACCTGTACCACTACCATCCATCCTTCCCCTGTACCACTACCATCCATCCTTCCCCTGTACCACTACCATCCATCCATCACCTGTACCACTAACATCCATCCTTCCCGTGTACCACTACCATCCATCCATCATCTGTACCACTAACATCCATCCATCACCTGTACCACTACCATCCATCCATCACCTGTACCACTACCATCCATCCTTCCCCTGTACCACTACCATCCTTCACCTGTACCACTACCATCCATCCTTCACCTGTACCACTACCATCCATCCATCACCTGTACCACTACAAACCATCCATCACCTGTACCACTAACATCCATCCTTCACCTGTACCACTACCATCCATCCATCACCTGTACCACTACCATCCATCCTTCCCCTGTACCACTACCATCCATCCTTCCCCTGTACCACTACCATCCATCCTTCACCTGTACCACTACCATCCATCCTTCCCCTGTACCACTACCATCCATCCTTCACCTGTACCACTACCATCCATCCTTCCACTGTACCACTACCATCCATCCTTCCCCTGTACCACTACCATCCATCCTTCCCCTGTACCACTACCATCCATCCTTCCCCTGTACCACTACCATCCATCCTTCCCCTGTACCACTACCATCCATCCATCACCTGTACCACTACCATCCATCCTTCCCCTGTACCACTACCATCCATCCTTCCCCTGTACCACTACCATCCATCCATCACCTGTACCACTACCATCCATCCTTCCCCTGTACCACTACCATCCATCCTTCCCCTGTACCACTACCATCCATCCATCACCTGTACCACTAACATCCATCCTTCCCCTGTACCACTACCATCCATCCATCATATGTACCACTACCATCCATCCATCACCTGTACCACTACCATCCATCATCTGTACCACTAACATCCATCCATCACCTGTACCACTACCATCCATCCATCATCTGTACCACTAACATCCATCCTTCCCCTGTACCACTACCATCCATCCTTCCCCTGTACCACTACCATCCATCCTTCCCCTGTACCACTACCATCCATCCATTTCCTTTACCACTACCATCCATCCTTCCCCTGTACCACTACCATCCATCCATTTCCTTTATCACTACCATCCATCCTTCCCCTGTACCACTAACATCCATCCTTCCCCTGTACCACTACCATCCATCCTTCCCCTGTACCACTACCATCCATCCTTCCCCTGTACCACTACCATCCATCCTTCCCCTGTACCACTACCATCCATCCTTCCCCTGTACCACTACCATCCATCCTTCCACTGTACCACTACCATCCATCCTTCCCCTGTACCACTACCATCCATCCATTTCCTTTACCACTACCATCCATCCTTCCCCTGTACCACTACCATCCATCCTTCCCCTGTACCACTACCATCCATCCTTCCCCTGTACCACTACCATCCATCCTTCCCCTGTACCACTACCATCCATCCTTCCCCTGTACCACTACCATCCATCCTTCCCCTGTACCACTACCATCCATCCATCACCTGTACCACTACCATCCATCCTTCCCCTGTACCACTACCATCCATCCTTCCCCTGTACCACTACCATCCATCCTTCCCCTGTACCACTACCATTCATCATCTGTACCACTACCATCCATCCTTCAACTGTACCACTACCATATATCCTTCCCATGTACCACTACCATCCATCCTTCCCCTGTACCACTACCATCCATCCATTTCCTTTACCACTACCATCCATCCTTCCCCTGTACCACTACCATCCATCCTTCCCCTGTACCACTACCATCCATCCTTCACCTGTACCACTACCATCCATCCTTCCCCTGTACCACTACCATCCATCCTTCCCCTGTACCACTACCATCCATCCTTCCCCTGTACCACTACCATCCATCCATCACCTGTACCACTACCATCCATCCTTCCCCTGTACCACTACCATTCATCATCTGTACCACTACCATCCATCCTTCAACTGTACCACTACCATATATCCTTCCCATGTACCACTACCATCCATCCATCACCTGTACCACTACCATTCATCATCTGTACCACTACCATCCATCCTTCCCCTGTACCACTACCATATATCCTTCCCCTGTACCACTACCATCCATCCTTCACCTGTACCACTACCATCCATCCTTCAACTGTACCACTACCATATATCCTTCCCATGTACCACTACCATCCATCCTTCCCCTGTACCACTACCATCCATCCTTCCCCTGTACCACTACCATCCATCCTTCCCCTGTACCACTACCATCCATCCTTCCCCTGTACCACTACCATCCATCCTTCCACTGTACCACTACCATCCATCCTTCCCCTGTACCACTACCATCCATCCTTCAACTGTACCACTACCATATATCCTTCCCATGTACCACTACCATCCATCCTTCCCCTGTACCACTACCATCCATCCTTCAACTGTACCACTACCATATATCCTTCCCATGTACCACTACCATCCATCCTTCACCTGTACCACTACCATATATCCTTCCCATGTACCACTACCATCCATCCTTCACCTGTACCACTACCATCCATCCTTCACCTGTACCACTACCATCCATCCTTCCCCTGTACCACTACCATCCATCCTTCACCTGTACCACTA
>NC_091313.1:7347145-7360420 GCF_038502225.1 Cherax quadricarinatus | reverse complement strand
GTTCATCTTGTCAGACACTGCAACACATGGCATCTTGGTACAGAAAACACCTTGGACAAGCTTTTCAAGTGAAAAAGGGTTGGATCTGAGAGGGACATGACCTCTCAGTGGCTACATTTTCACTACTACTACTACTCTGCACCTCTCCTTCCGACAGTATTTAAGTCTCTGCACTGTCGCTTGATCTTCAGATAGTTCCTGACTATGGAACTGAACTGCTCCAGGCTGAGGGACTGACAACCTCAAATTCTACGACTTCAAGGGTGATGGACTGATTACATCGTCTTCACCTCTCTACTGTTCCTGCCTACTTTCTGTATTCGACTGAAGAAGCCTACTGTGTAGGCGAAACGTTTCGGAATAAAGTTGTCTAACTGTTGCATGTGTCTTACCTTACAACATGTGTGTTATTGTTGCTAAGAGCTACAGCAGCTTATGCTGTATGAATCCTGCTCCCAGAAATCTGGTGTCTAAACATTCGCTTAACACTCAACCTGCCCCTGGTGTAGGGAGAGGAATACATAGCACGTAGAATATAAACAGAAAAGTCTGAGTTGAAGCCAAAACCGAGGAGAATGACTGGAACTGTTGGATGTCTAATACCTTTCTGAGCTAAATCCTACTGGAGTTGAAAGTGTTCAATTGTATCATCCTATACGGGTCACCATGGACAGCTCGGGTGTACTCCAGGAATAACCGGAACAGATGTGCCGCCAGCTGGGTATGTCTTACGTGGTAGGTCATATCCCTCCATGACGAGTTACGCTATACCTGGAGTATACCTGTAGAGGGTTTCGGGGGACAAGGGCCCAGCGGCTCTGTTTAAGACCAGGCTATGACGAGCTCCTAGGAACAAAATTTTCTCGGCTGATGAAATTTGGGCCTTTCACATTATGATGAACCCCCTCAATCATGCTATGGTGAACTCTTTCTATCAAACTATGGTGAGCCCCCTCAGTCACAAAATGGTAAACCCTCTCAATCACACTATGGTGAACCCTCTAAATCACATCGTGGTGAACCCCCTCAATCACATTATGGTGAACCCCCTTCAATCACACTATGGTGAACCCCCTCAATCATACTATGGTGAAACCCCTCAATCACATTGTGGTGAACCCTCTTCAATCACACTATAGTGAACCCCCTTCAATCACACTATGGTGAACCCCTCTCAATCACACTATGGTGAAACCCCTCAACCACATTATGGTGAATCCTCTCAATCACACTATGGTGAACCCCCCTCAGTCACACTACAGTGAACCTCCCTCAATCACACTATGGTAACCGCCTCAATCACACTATGGTGAACCCCCTCAATCATACTATGGTGAACCCCCTTACTCACACTGTGGTGAACCTCATCACTCACACTATAGTGAACCCTCTCAATCACACTATGGTGAACCCTCTCTACCACACATTGGCGTATCCTCTCAATCACACTATGCCTAGCCCTCTTAATCATTCTATGGCAGCCCCCTAAATCTTGCAATGATGAGCTCAAGTTTCTCGGATCAAGACTACAGCAGAAACAAGATTTTTTCATTTTTTTTTTTAGTTATGGTTTCTGTTCCCCAGAGTTTATCGTTACTCCTCATATCAATATTTCATGGTTCTCCAATTTCTTGGAACAAAATTTTCCGCGATTTGTAAATGTGATAATTTGATTTTTTCAGAGGCATATAATAATGATTTATTTGTAGAGTTAATGAAATATGATCATTGATTTCCTTAGAGTTTCAGACTCTTGTGGTTATTTGTACTCTATTCTAGCCCTTATGTTCCGTTACACATAAGACTCATTATTGAGTGTAACAAAGATAAGTTGCCAATAGTCAAAGATGAGTCTATAGCTCCTGGTCCCAAAGCAGATGTTTCTGACCACTTATGTGACTCATCTCTGGTCCACCAAGGGTAAACAGTTCTTGACCACTTATGTGGTAAGAAGGTAGCATGGGTAAACTATAGCTCCTGGGTCCAACATCTTGAGGTACACACTGGTATAGGATGTATCAACAACAATAAACATTGGTAAAACATTTCACACTTCATTTTTATAGTTTTATTCATAATGCAATATACAAGAATTTCATCAGTTACAAGAATACAATGGTAAAAACATTCCTTTTATACAATGGCAAAATTATATACAATGGTAAAACATACAATATACATAGGAAATTTCTTTGATAATTTCAGGTAGTAAGTACACACATTATATTCATGTACAATGGTGATACTGGTACATAGGTATCCTTGTTCAATCTTCTTCGTTTTGGAAAAGGGATACCAGAGTGACAGTATCCCAGTGAACGACTGGTATCTATGGTATATCGTTTATCATCAAAGGCTAACAACTCTCTCCTTTTAATTTTAACTGTACACATTTCTCCTTTCACATTGCTAAGTCAAAACATTCCTGTATTCTATATGGCTTAACAAAGGCATGAAATGATATGGGATTCATTTTGCCTTGATGATATTATCCATCCGACCAGTTACCTTTACATAATATATTTTGGCCTTAAGAACTGCCAATTCACTAATATTATAATGTCTCATTTCAGATTTAATAGTAACATCTCACTGTCGGAAAGTTCTTCGTCGTGGTACAAGGTCCTAATAACAGCAGTAGTTAGTGTGTCCACAACTGAACAGTCCTGTTCTAAGATCCTGCATTTGGTTATTGTCCATAGATTACTAATATCATACAATGGATTATCTTTGGGATAATCAGAGAAATCCATATATGAAACCAATGGCTCGCTCTTTAACTCAGTGTGTAAATCTCTATATTTTAGACTGAAAATGTACGAATGTGTGTCTGTATACAAATCTAACATCATTCCCACGTCAAGGGAATTATTAACTGATGTGTTTATAAAGTGGCGAACACTCAAAATATATATATAATTTAGATGTTAGCAATTATATAAGTTTACCATCATTCAGTTGGGATACATTCTTGTTAAAATCAATAACTGAATTAGACACGATCCATTCCCATGAATTATATAATCCTTTTAAAAAGAACCTCAGACGTGGCTTTACAAGTTCGGTCAATCAGATTACCAAGGCAGATAACCCACATAATTAATCCTAATTTTGAAGTTAAATGAAGTGTTGGCACTCATATTCTGTACCTAGATTTCAATTATTTATATGCCAGCATGAAAGAAATAAGTAGATTAGCGAATGAAGAGAAGGATGCTTTCATTGATGCAGACTTGAGTAATATTTCATGAGAGGGTGATAAGGGATATTGGTCATATGCGATACCAAACAAGTAAGTCTTGATGTGACTAGACGCACAGATGATCTCCCGTTGTTACTTTCACATTTAAATATAACAGAAGATATGCTATCTCCTAATTGCAAATTTGTTTTGAGAACTGAAGGAAGAGAATTACCAAAATCCAACACCAAATTAGTCGCTAGTTGTCCACTACAGAAAAACTATTTAGTGAGTTTGGATCTACTTCAGTTTTTAATTGATATTGGTTTAAAGGTAGAGTAAATTCATGATGTATATATTTATGAACGGAGTAAATTTTTAGAGACATTTATCAGAACAAATACTGAACAGAGATCTGCTACACAATACCCCATTAATGCTATTTATGGGAAATCCCTACTTAATATCACAGAGTTTGGGGATACATATAGATATATAAATAATGAGAAAGCAGTCTCTAAAAACACGAAAGATTCATTTTTGAAAAATATTACACATCTGGGTCAAGTTAGAGAAATTTATTCATTTACCAAATCAAAATTAGTGGTTAATCAAGCTCTTTATCTCGGTTTTCAAATTATCATGATTGCCAGAAGGAAATAACGCTGCTTTTGGTATAAAATTTTAAAGCCTAAGTATGGGAATGATGTTAGACTGATGTATACAGACACAGATTCATAAATATTCAGTCTAAAATATAGGGACTAACACACTGAGTTAAAGAGTGAGCCATTGGTTTCATATATGGATTTCTCTAATTTTCCCAGAGATCATCCATTATATGATAACAGCAGAAAAAGTGAATTGGGACTATTAAAATCTGGAATGGTATATTATAATAGTGAATTAGTAGTTCTTCTGGTCAAAATTTATTCTGTAAAGATAACTGGTAAAACGGATAATATTATCAGCAGGCCAAAGGAAATCCCATCTCATTTCATGCCTTTATTAAGCCATATTCAATATAGGAATGTTTAGACTAAAGCTGATAAGGAGGAGTTCGAGTGTAAGTCGATAAGCAACGTGAAAGTGGAAGTGTGTACAGGTAAGATTAAAAAGAAAGGGTTGTCAGCCATTGACGATACATGCTGTTATGACTTTGATGTCGTAACTTAAATAAAATGTTCCTGGCTCACACTGCTGTCTAGGGGAATTTAAATTACACAGCAACTCTTGAGCCAGCATGTACTCATATATTAAACAATATTAATTATTACTAGGAAGGAAGGACAATAACTCACATATATAAAAATATATCTATATTAATAATATGTAACTTATATACAACTTACAATCTACTCCAAAAAACCACCACACCCCAGTTCACATTAGCTCACTAGCACACTGCTATTAATAAGTTAAACAGTATAATTGATCAGGAAGGCTCCATGACATACACACCCCCGTCTTCACTTCTGTCTGGTAGACTAATTACCAGCAGGCAAAACACCATACAGTACTCTCGCATTAACAGGCCTCTGCATACTAGGGCCCTTACAAATAAACATGAGAGCACTTAAACGCAAACACCTATAGTATACAGTAAAAAACTTACCAAACCACCTACTCACACTAACGCTAACCCATGACGACATCACCCAGCCGCCTTCCTACACATACTGAACTAAAAACGCCTCATCTGCTCCTGTCCTGGCCACTGCCTGACTGACAGGAATAAAACGCGTTTGCTTTCAGTTCAATCCTGGTACTATGGAGCATTAGTTTATAAAATATTTTTTTCTGCATTTCACTGCATAACACACGCTGTATCATAGATACCAGTCATTCACTGGGATACGGTCACCCTGATATCCCTCCTCCAAAAAGAAAACTGAACTATGATAAATATATACCAATGTATACAAAGAAATATTACCTTTGAACATAAATGTAATATGTGTGCTTACCACTTGAAATTGACAATGTAATGTCCTGTGTATCTTGTATATTTTACCATTGTATAAAATTTTTGCCAATGGTAAAAACATCCATTTTATAAAATGAATGTTTTACCATTGTATTCTTGTAACTGATGAAATTCTTGTATATTGCATAACGAATAAAATTGTAAATATGATGTGTGTATTGTTTTACCAATGTTTATTGTTGCTGATACATCCTATACCAGTGTATACCTCTAAATGTTGGACCCAGGAGCTATAGTTTACCCATGCTACCTTCTTACCACATAAGTGGTCAAGAGCTGTTTACCCTTGGTGGACCAGAGATGAGTCACATAAGTGGTCAGAAACATCTGCTTTGGGACCAGGAGCTATAGACTCATCTTTGACCATTGCTTGCTTATCTTTGTTACACAATAATGAGTCTTATGTGTAACTGAACATAAGGGCTAGAATAGAGTACAAATAACCACAAGAGTCTGAAACTCTACGGAAATCAATTATCACATTTCATTAACTCTACAAATAACTCATTATTATACGCCTCTGAAAAAATCGAATTATCACATTTACAAATCGCGGAAAATCTTGTTCCAAGAAACTGGAGAACCATGAAATATTGATATGAGGAGTAACGATAAACTCTGGGGAACAGAAACCATAACAAAAAAAATCGAAAAAAAAATTGTTCCTGCTTATGAATTCTTGATTTGAGGAATTGAAGCTCATTATATTGAGATTATGAGAGCTGCCACAGCGTGACTGAGGGAAAACGCCAGGCAAAACATATTTTTTTCATCCAAAGAGATCTTCACAGCATGATTTAGGAAGGTCGTCACAGCGTGACTCGTCGTAGCGGGATATGACCTACTACTGTCTTATATGTAGACACAACATGAAGGAGAATCTTCATAAGCACAAGCCCAAGGAAATGGTTCATTATAATTAGGAATGAGTCCAAGCTGAACAGATCTGAGGGCTGGTGTTGAGGCTGACAGCCAGAGTTGATGATAGTCCCGCAGGGTCGAGGTGTGTGTTTCTTTCCTCAATCTTCAGAGAATAGTCTCATTTTGATTATTCCTGAAGAAAGAGGTTCAAACATCCCAGTCTTGTTAATCTTAAACAATATGTTGCTCTTCTGTAGGGAAAAAACGTGAATAATTTTTTGCTGTTCTGGAGGACAGATCTGTATAACCTGTTGGGGTCCAGCTGTAAAACAAATCTGTATAACATGGAACTCATTAATATGGCAAATCTATATAAGTTTTTCCTCTTATAATCATCAAGCCAATATAAATTTTTGTTCGATTATAAGATAAACTGGGCCTCCCATTTTCCACGGAATGTAATACATACAGCAGAGTGGAGCTCTTCTGAACTTGCGTCTGGCGGCGGCTGCGGCGGCTGCGGCGGCTGCGGCGGCTGCGGCGGCTGCGGCGGCTGCGGCGGCTGCGGCGGCGGCTGCGGCGGCTTCGGCGGGTGCGACGGCGGTTGCGGCGGCTGCGGCGGCGGCTGCGGCGGCGGCTGCTGCTTACAATGATGACACAATTACACAAGACAACACTGGATTTCCTCGATCCTTGTCAAGTGTTACTTAACTCTCAAAGCTGCATCGCAAGATTTTCTGAGTCATTACTTTCTTTCCACAAGTGTGTGAGTGTGTGTGAGAGAGAGAAAGAGAGAGAGAGAGAGAGAGAGAGAGAGAGAGAGAGAGAGAGAGAGAGAGAGAGAGAGAGAGAAGGTGAGAGGACAGAGAGAAGAGAGAGAGAAAGAGAGAGAGAGAGAGAGAGAGAGAGAGAGAGAGAGAGAGAGAGAGAGAGAGAGAGAGAGAGAGAGAGAGAGAGAGAGAGAGAGAGAGAGAGAGAGAGACAGAGAGACAGAGAGAGAGAGAGAGAGACAGAGAGACAGAGAGAGAGAGAGAGAGAGAGAGAGAGAGAGAGAGAGAGAGAGAGAGAGAGAGAGAGAGAGAGAGAGAGAGAGAGAGAGAGAGAGAGAGAGAGAGAGAGAGAGAGAGAGAAGGAGTACACGCCTATTTATGTTTGTTGGGGTCGAGACTTAACTTTTGGCCTCGCCTCCTAGGACATTTTGATGGGTATCACTGAATTCTGGCTCCATGGCGCGAGACCTTGCATTTGTTTGGGTTGAACTCGAGAAGCCATTTGTTTGAACATATCTGCAGCTTGCTGAAGTCTCTGAAGTTTATCACTGTCCTCTCCCGTTCTGATTTTTCTCATTTGTTTTACGCCGTCAGCAAACACTGACACACGGGACTCAGTTCCCTCTGTTAGGTCATTCACGTACATGAGGATCAGCAGTAGTCCTAAAACCGATTCTTGAGGAACCCCACTCGGTGAGACATCAAAATGGGAGAGAAACTCAGCTCCTGGACCTGCCTCTCCGCTGGCCGCCACTGGACTTATTCATGAGCACTATCAAAAATATTCTTGAAGTTACATATGGATCCCACATCAACTATAACGTTGATTAAGTTTTTCCACTTACTGACCAAGCTAAGGCTAAAAAAAAAGACTGTCCTACGATCTGTGACGCTTCTGTGTTTTCGGCTTCCAGCTGTGCTCTTGTGTACCTGAGTCCCGCCTCTCAGACAAACTCGTCCTGTCCACCATGTTATTTCCTCTCAGTATTTTGAATATTATAACTATTTTACTCTTAGTCCTTTTGTCCTCTGGTCTCGTCAGGTTTAAACTCCTCTGGTGTCTCCTCGTAGCTTATGTACCTCCGGGTGGGTGATAGTCCCATTATGGGGTATGGTCCCTAATAGGTCATAGTCCCTCAGTGGATGATCTCCCGTAGTGGGTGACAATCCCCGGTGGGTGAAGTCACAAATTCGTGAGAGTCCCCCAGTGCGTGCTACCATGTAGTGGGTGAAGTCTCAGATTTGTGCTAGACCCCCAGTGGATGACAGTCCTTCAGAGCGACATTTCCCCAGTGGGTGGTAGTCCTCCAGTTCGTGATAATCTCTCAGTGGGCGACAGTTCCTCAGAGAGAGAATAAATCCCACTGTTTGTGAAAGACTGAAACTGTCTGAGTTACCACTTAACTAATAAACCCATACACAAGTGTTACTGCTGCCTCTCTCTCCACTAACACACACTGAGGCAAGTGTTACTGCTGCCTCTCTCTCCACTACCACATACACCGAGGCAAGTGTTACTGCTGCCTCTCTCCACTACCTCACACACACTGAGGCAAGTGTTACTGCTGCGTCTCTTTCCACTACCACACACACTGAGGCAAGTGTTACTGCTGCCTCTCTCCACTACCACACACACTGAGGCAAGTGTTACTGCTGCCTCTCTCTCCACTACTACACACTGAGGCAAGTGTTACTGCTGCCTCTCTCCACTACCACACACGCTGAGTCATGTGCTACTGCTGCCTCTCTCTCCACTTCCACACACACTGAGGCAAGTGTTACTGCTGCCTCTCTCCACTACCTCACACACACTGAGGCAAGTGTTACTGCTGCCTCTCTCTCCACTACCACAAACACTGAGGCAAGTGTTACTGCTGCCTCTCTCCACTACCACACACACACTGAGGCAAGTGTTACTGCTGCCTCTCTCTCCACTACCACACACACTGAGGCAAGTGTTACTGCTGCCTCTCTCTCCACTACCACACACACTGAGGCAAGTGTTACTGCTGCCTCTCTCCACTACCTCACACACACTGAGGCAAGTGTTACTGCTGCCTCTCTCTCCACTACCACACACACTGAGGCAAGTGTTACTGCTGCCTCTCTCCACTACCACACACACACTGAGGCAAGTGTTACTGCTGCCTCTCTCTCCACTACCACACACACTGAGGCAAGTGTTACTGCTGCCTCTCTCTCCACTACCACACACACACTGAAGCAAGTGTTACTGCTGCCTCTCTCCACTTCCACACACACTGAGGCAAGTGTTACTGCTGCCTCTCTCTCCACTACCACACACGCTGAGGCAAATGTTACTGATGCCTCGCTTTTCACTACCACACACACTGAGGCAAGTGTTACTGCTGCCTCTCTCTCCACTTCCACACAGTGAGGCAAGTGTTACTGCTGCCTCTCTCTCCACTACCACACACTGAGGCAAGTGTTACTGCTGCCTCTCTCTCCACTACCACACACTAAAGCAAGTGTTACTGCTGCGTCTCTGACCACTACCACACACTGAGGCAAGTGTTACTGCTGCCACTCTCTCCACTTCCACACAGTGAGGCAAGTGTCACTGCTGCCTCTCTCTCCACTACCACACACTGAGGCAAGTGTTACTGCTGCCTCTCTCTCCACTACCACACACTAAAGCAAGTGTTACTGCTGCGTCTCTGTCCACTACCACACACTGAGGCAAGTGTTACTGCTGCCTCTCTCTCCACTACCACACACACTGAGGCAAGTGTTACTGCTGCCTCTCTCCACTATCACACACACTGAGGCAAGTGTTACTGCTGCCTCTCTCCACTACCACACACACACTGAGGCAAGTGTTACTGCTACCTCTCTCTCCACTACCACACACACTAAGGCAAGTGTTACTGCTGCCTCTCTCTCCACAACCACACACACTGAGGCAAGTGTTACTGCTGCCTCTCTCTCCACTACCACACACACTAAGGCAAGTGTTACTGCTGCCGCTCTCTCCACTACCACACACACTAAGGCAAGTGTTACTGCTGCCTCTCTCTCCACTACCACACACACTAAGGCAAGTGTTACTGCTGCCTCTCTCTCCACTACCACATACACTAAGGCAAGTGTTACTGCTGCCTCTCTCTCCACTACCACACACACTAAGGCAAGTGTTACTGCTGCCTCTCTCTCCACTACCACACACACTAAGGCAAGTGTTACTGCTGCCTCTCTCTCCACTACCACATACACTAAGGCAAGTGTTACTGCTGCCTCTCTCTCCACTACCACACACACTAAGGCAAGTGTTACTGCTGCCTCTCTCTCCACTACCACACACACTAAGGCAAGTGTTACTGCTGCCTCTCTCTCCACTACCACATACACTAAGGCAAGTGTTACTGCTGCCTCTCTCTCCACTACCACACACACTAAGGCAAGTGTTACTGCTGCCTCTCTCTCCACTACCACACACACTAAGGCAAGTGTTACTGCTGCCTCTCTCTCCACTACCACATACACTAAGGCAAGTGTTACTGCTGCCTCTCTCTCCACTACCACACACACTAAGGCAAGTGTTACTGCTGCCTCTCTCTCCACTACCACACACACTAAGGCAAGTGTTACTGCTGCCTCTCTCTCCACTACCACACACACTAAGGCAAGTGTTACTGCTGCCTCTCTTTCCACTACCACACACACTAAGGCAAGTGTTACTGCTGCCTCTCTCTCCACTACCACACACACTAAGGCAAGTGTTACTGCTGCCTCTCTCTCCACTACCACATACACTAAGGCAAGTGTTACTGCTGCCTCTCTCCACTACCACACACACTAAGGCAAGTGTTACTGCTGCCTCTCTCCACTACCACACACACTAAGGCAAGTGTTACTGCTGCCTCTCTCTCCACTACCACACACACTAAGGCAAGTGTTACTGCTGCCTCTCTCTCCACTACCACATACACTAAGGCAAGTGTTACTGCTGCCTCTCTCCACTACCACACACACTAAGGCAAGTGTTACTGCTGCCTCTCTCTCCACTACCACATACACTAAGGCAAGTGTTACTGCTGCCTCTCTCTCCACTACCACACACACTAAGGCAAGTGTTACTGCTGCCTCTCTCCACTACCACACACACTGAGGCAAGTGTTACCGCTGCCTCTCTCTCCACTACCACACACACTAAGGCAAGTGTTACTGCTGCCTCTCTCCACTACCACACACACTAAGGCAAGTGTTACTGCTGCCTCTCTCTCCACTACCACACACACTAAGGCAAGTGTTACTGCTGCCTCTCTCTCCACTACCACACACACTGAGGCAAGTGTTACTGCTGCCTCTCTCTCCACTACCACACACACTAAGGCAAGTGTTACTGCTGCCTCTCTCTCCACTACCACACACACTAAGGCAAGTGTTACTGCTGCCTCTCTCTCCACTACCACACACACTAAGGCAAGTGTTACTGCTGCCTCTCTCTCCACTACCACACACACTGAGGCAAGTGTTACTGCTGCCTCTCTCTCCACTACCACACACACTAAGGCAAGTGTTACTGCTGCCTCTCTCTTCACTACCACACACACTGAGGCAAGTGTTACTGCTGCCTCTCTCTCCACTACCACACACACTAAGGCAAGTGTTACTGCTGCCTCTCTCTTCACTACCACACACACTGAGGCAAGTGTTACTGCTGCCTCTCTCTCCACTACCACACACACTAAGGCAAGTGTTACTGCTGCCTCTCTCTCCACTACCACACACACTGAGGGAAGTGTTACTGCTGCCTCTCTCTCCACTACCACACACACTAAGGCAAGTGTTACTGCTGCCTCTCTCTCCACTACCACACACACTGAGGCAAGTGTTACTGCTGCCTCTCTCTCCACTACCACACACACTAAGGCAAGTGTTACTGCTGCCTCTCTCTCCACTACCACACACACTGAGGCAAGTGTTACTGCTGCCTCTCTCTCCACTACAACACACACTAAGGCAAGTGTTACTGCTGCCTCTCTCTCCACTACCACACACACTAAGGCAAGTGTTACTGCTGCCTCTCTCTCCACTACCACACACACTAAGGCAAGTGTTACTGCTGCCTCTCTCTCCACTACCACACACACTGAGGCAAGTGTTACTGCTGCCTCTCTCTCCACTACCACACACACTGAGACAAGTGTTACTGCTGCCTCTCTCTCCACTACTACACACACTGAGACAAGTGTTACTGCTGCCTCTCTCTCCACTACCACACACACTGAGACAAGTGTTACTGCTGCCTCTCTCTCCACTACCACACACACTAAGGCAAGTGTTACTGCTGCCTCTCTCTCCACTACCACACACACTAAGGCAAGTGTTACTGCTGCCTCTCTCTCCACTACCACACACACTAAGGCAAGTGTTACTGCTGCCTCTCTCTCCACTACCACACACACTGAGACAAGTGTTACTGCTGCCTCTCTCTCCACTACCACACACACTAAGGCAAGTGTTACTGCTGCCTCTCTCTCCACTACCACACACACTAAGGCAAGTGTTACTGCTGCCTCTCTCTCCACTACCACACACACTAAGGCAAGTGTTACTGCTGCCTCTCTCTCCACTATCACATTTCGGTACCACTTTCTCTATTTATATTATCATTATCATTTTAATTGGGTTATTATTATTAAGGAATTATTTACTTTTATTCATCATTCACTCCACCACTGTCTTGCCAGAGGCTTGCTTACACTACAGTTATAAAACTCCAACATTAATACCCCTCCTTCAGAGTGCCGACACTGTGTCCCAATGGACTCCAAGGTATTGGTCCAGTGTGGGTAGATTGGTAAAGCACTGCGTACCTTGTTCCAAGGTTCGTAGGTTCCAGTCTCCTTCGGCCAGTGATCAGTGTTTGTGCATATTTCGCCTGCTCTTGCGAATTCCTTGCATTGTTAATATCTCTAGTAAGGCTGATGCATGCAGGGGATGAGATGAAAAGCTGTAAGCCTTCTCCCTGAAAGCTGGCTGCCTTGGATCAAAGTCTGGCGCAAGCTGGACCCCAAGGTATTGGTCCAGTGTGGGTAGATTGGTAAAGCACTGTGTACCTTGTTCCAAGGTTCGTAGGTTCGAGTCTCCTTCAGCAAGAGATCAGTGTTTGTGTATATTTCGCCTGCTCTTGCGAATTCCTTGCATATGTATGTATATACATACTGTGTATATATATACAGTATATATATATTCATTTGGATAAGTCTTGTTAAACATTAATGCATACTCTGTATTAATGAGTTTTTTTTTAACGCTGCTAACAATGTATTCATTTCATTAGAGAGTTAATGTAAAAATCATATATCAGTATTTGTTTTATTGTGAGCACTTACCTCCTAGGGCATCATATGAGAAAAATATTCATATGTAAGATTTTGAAATAACTAATGCCCTTTCTGTTCAGAGAGAGACTTTCTCTCTCTCTCTCTCTCTTTCTCTCTCTCTCTCTC
>NC_091313.1:7337145-7344645 GCF_038502225.1 Cherax quadricarinatus | reverse complement strand
CAGTAACACTTGCCTCAGTGTGTGTGGTAGTGGAGAGAGGCAGCAGTAACACTTGCCTCAGTGTGTGTAGTAGTGGAGAGAGGCAGCAGTAACACTTGCCTCAGTGTGTGTGGTAGTGGAGAGAGAGGCAGAAGTAACACTTGCCTCAGTGTGTGTGGTAGTGGAGAGAGGCAGCAGTAACACTTGCCTCAGTGTGTGTGGTAGTGGAGAGAGGCAGCAGTAACACTTGCCTCAGTGTGTGTGGTAGTGGAGAGAGAGGCAGCAGTAACACTTGCCTCAGTGTGTGTGGTAGTGGAGAGAGGCAGCAGTAACACTTGTCTCAGTGTGTGTGGTAGTGGAGAGAGAGGCAGCAGTAACACTTGCCTCAGTGTGTGTGGTAGTGGAGAGAGAGGCAGCAGTAACACTTGCCTCAGTGTGTGTGGTAGTGGAGAGAGGCAGCAGTAACACTTGCCTCAGTGTGTGTGGTAGTGGAGAGAGAGGCAGCAGTAACACTTGCCTCAGTGTGTGTGGTAGTGGAGAGAGGCAGCAGTAACACTTGCCTCAGTGTGTGTGGTAGTGGAGAGAGAGGCAGCAGTAACACTTGCCTCAGTGTGTGTGTGGTAGTGGAGAGAGAGGCAGCAGTAACACTTGCCTCAGTGTGTGTGTGGTAGTGGAGAGAGGCAGCAGTAACACTTGCCTCAGTGTGTGTGGTAGTGGAGAGAGAGGCAGCAGTAACACTTGCCTCAGTGTGTGTGGTAGTGGAGAGAGGCAGCAGTAACACTTGCCTCAGTGTGTGTGGTAGTGGAGAGAGGCAGCAGTAACACTTGCCTCAGTGTGTGTGGTAGTGGAGAGAGGCAGCAGTAACACTTGCCTCAGTGTGTGTGGTAGTGGAGAGAGGCAGCAGTAACACTTGCCTCAGTGTGTGTGGTAGTGGAGAGAGGCAGCAGTAACACTTGCCTCAGTGTGTGTGTGTGTTGAGAGAGGCAGCAGTAACACTTGCCTCAGTGTGTGTGGTAGTGGAGAGAGGCAGCAGTAACACTTGCCTCAGTGTGTGTGGTAGTGGAGAGAGAGGCAGCAGTAACACTTGCCTCAGTGTGTGTGGGAGTGGAGAGAGGCAGCAGTAGTGTGTGTGTGGTAGTTGAGAGAGGCAGCAGTAACACTTGCCTCAGTGTGTGTGGTAGTGGAGAGAGAGGCAGCAGTAACACTTGCCTCAGTGTGTGTGGTAGTGGAGAGAGAGGCAGCACTTGTAGTGTGTGTGGTAGTGGAGAGAGGCAGCAGTAACACTTGCCTCAGTGTGTGTGGTAGTGGAGAGAGGCAGCAGTAACACTTGCCTCAGTGTGTGTGGTAGTGGAGAGAGAGGCAGCAGTAACACTTGCCTCAGTGTGTGTGGTAGTGGAGAGAGGCAGCGGTAACACTTGCCTCAGTGTGTGTGGTAGTGGAGAGAGAGGCAGCAGTAACACTTGCCTCAGTGTGTGTGGTAGTGGAGAGAGGCAGCAGTAACACTTGCCTCAGTGTGTGTGGTAGTGGAGAGAGAGGCAGCAGTAACACTTGCCTCAGTGTGTGTGTGGTAGTGGAGAGAGAGGCAGCAGTAACACTTGCCTCAGTGTGTGTGTGGTAGTGGAGAGAGGCAGCAGTTACACTTGCCTCAGTGTGTGTGGTAGTGGAGAGAGAGGCAGCAGTAACACTTGCCTCAGTGTGTGTGTGGTAGTGGAGAGAGAGGCAGCAGTAACACTTGCCTCAGTGTGTGTGTGGTAGTGGAGAGAGGCAGCAGTAACACTTGCCTCAGTGTGTGTGGTAGTGGAGAGAGAGGCAGCAGTAACACTTGCCTCAGTGTGTGTGTGGTAGTGGAGAGAGAGGCAGCAGTAACACTTGCCTCAGTGTGTGTGTGGTAGTGGAGAGAGGCAGCAGTAACACTTGCCTCAGTGTGTGTGGTAGTGGAGAGAGAGGCAGCAGTAACACTTGCCTCAGTGTGTGTGGTAGTGGAGAGAGAGGCAGCAGTAACACTTGCCTCAGTGTGTGTGGTAGTGGAGAGAGAGGCAGCAGTAACACTTGTCTCAGTGTGTGTGGTAGTGGAGAGAGAGGCAGCAGTAACACTTGTCTCAGTGTGTGTGGTAGTGGAGAGAGAGGCAGCAGTAACACTTGCCTCAGTGTGTGTGGTAGTGGAGAGAGAGGCAGCAGTAACACTTGCCTCAGTGTGTGTGGTAGTGGAGAGAGAGGCAGCAGTAACACTTGCCTCAGTGTGTGTGGTAGTGGAGAGAGAGGCAGCAGTAACACTTGTCTCAGTGTGTGTGGTAGTGTAGAGAGAGGCAGCAGTAACACTTGTCTCAGTGTGTGTGGTAGTGTAGAGAGGCAGCAGTAACACTTGCCTCAGTGTGTGTGGTAGTGTAGAGAGGCAGCAGTAACACTTGTGTGTGTGTGTAGTGGAGAGAGAGGCAGCAGTAACACTTGCCAGTGTGTGTGGTAGTGGAGAGAGAGGCAGCAGTAACACTTGTCTCAGTGTGTGTGGTAGTGGAGAGAGAGGCAGCAGTAACACTTGTCTCAGTGTGTGTGGTAGTGGAGAGAGAGGCAGCAGTAACACTTGTCTCAGTGTGTGTGGTAGTGGAGAGAGAGGCAGCAGTAACACTTGCCTCAGTGTGTGTGGTAGTGGAGAGAGAGGCAGCAGTAACACTTGCCTCAGTGTGTGTGGTAGTGGAGAGAGAGGCAGCAGTAACACTTGCCTCAGTGTGTGTGGTAGTGGAGAGAGAGGCAGCAGTAACACTTGCCTTAGTGTGTGTGGTAGTGGAGAGAGAGGCAGCAGTAACACTTGCCTCAGTGTGTGTGGTAGTGGAGAGAGAGGCAGCAGTAACACTTGCCTCAGTGTGTGTGGTAGTGGAGAGAGAGGCAGCAGTAACACTTGCCTCAGTGTGTGTGGTAGTGGAGAGAGAGGCAGCAGTAACACTTGTCTCAGTGTGTGTGGTAGTGGAGAGAGAGGCAGCAGTAACACTTGCCTCAGTGTGTGTGGTAGTGGAGAGAGAGGCAGCAGTAACACTTGCCTCAGTGTGTGTGGTAGTGGAGAGAGAGGCAGCAGTAACACTTGCCTTAGTGTGTGTGGTAGTGGAGAGAGGCAGCAGTAACACTTGCCTTAGTGTGTGTGGTAGTGGAGAGAGAGGCAGCAGTAAAACTTGCCTCAGTGTGTGTGGTAGTGGAGAGAGAGGCAGCAGTAACACTTGTCTTAGTGTGTGTGGTAGTGGAGAGAGAGGTAGCAGTAACACTTGCCTTAGTGTGTGTTGTAGTGGAGAGAGAGGCAGCAGTAACACTTGCCTCAGTGTGTGTGGTAGTGGAGAGAGGCAGCAGTAACACTTGTCTCAGTGTGTGTGGTAGTGGAGAGAGAGGCAGCAGTAACACTTGCCTTAGTGTGTGTGGTAGTGGAGAGAGACAGCAGTAACACTTGCCTCAGTGTGTGTGGTAGTGGAGAGAGAGGCAGCAGTAATACTTGTCTCAGTGTGTGTGGTAGTGGAGAGAGAGGCAGCGGTAACACTTGTCTCAGTGTGTGTGGTAGTGGAGAGAGAGGCAGCAGTAACACTTGCCTCAGTGTGTGTGGTAGTGGAGAGAGGCAGCAGCAGTAACACTTGCCCCAGTGTGTGTGGTAGTGGAGAGAGAGGCAGCAGTAACACTTGTCTCAGTGTGTGTGGTAGTGGAGAGAGAGGCAGCAGTAACACTTGCCTCAGTGTGTGTGGTAGTGGAGAGAGGCAGCAGTAACACTTGCCTCAGTGTGTGTGGTAGTAGAGAGAGGCAGCAGTAACACTTGTCTCAGTGTGTGTGGTAGTGGAGAGAGAGGCAGCAGTAACACTTGCCTCAGTGTGTGTGGTAGTGGAGAGAGAGGCAGCAGTAACACTTGCCTCAGTGTGTGTGGTAGTGGAGAGAGAGGCAGCAGTAACACTTGCCTCAGTGTGTGTGGTAGTGGAGAGAGAGGCAGCAGTAACACTTGCCTCAGTGTGTGTAGTAGTGGAGAGAGAGCAGCAGTAACACTTGCCTTAGTGTGTATGGTAGTGGAGAGAGAGGCAGCAGTAACACTTGCCTCAGTGTGTGTGGTAGTGGAGAGAGAGGCAGCAGTAACACTTGCCTCAGTGTGTGTGGTAGTGGAGAGAGGCAGCAGTAACACTTGCCTTAGTGTGTGTGGTAGTGGAGAGAGAGGCAGCAGTAACACTTGCCTCAGTGTGTGTGTGGTAGTGGAGAGAGAGGCAGCAGTAACACTTGCCTCAGTGTGTGTGTGGTAGTGAAGAGAGAGGCAGCAGCAACACTTGCCTCAGTGTGTGTGGTAGTGGAGAGAGGCAGCAGTAACACTTTCCTCAGTGTGTGTGGTAGTGGAGAGAGAGGCAGCAGTAACACTTGCCTCAGTGTGTGTGGTAGTGGAGAGAGAGGCAGCGGTAACACTTGCCTTAGTGTGTGTGGTAGTGGAGAGAGGCAGCAGTAACACTTCCCTCAGTGTGTGTGTGGTAGTGGAGAGAGAGGCAGCAGTAACACTTGCCTCAGTGTGTGTGGTACTGGAGAGAGAGGCAGCAGTAACACTTGCCTCAGTGTGTGTGGTAGTGGAGAGAGAGGCAGCAGTAACACTTGCCTTATTGTGTGTGGTAGTGGAGAGAGAGGCAGCAGTAACACTTGCCTTAGTGTGTGTGGTTGTGGAGAGAGAGGCAGCAGTAACACTTGCCTCAGTGTGTGTGTGGTAGTGGAGAGAGGTAGCAGTAACACTTGCCTTAGTGTGTGTGGTAGTGGAGAGAGAGAAAGCGGTAACACTTGCCTCAGTGTGTGTGTGGTAGTGGAGAAAGAGGCAGCAGTAACACTTGCGTTAGTGTGTGTGTGGTAGTGGAGAGAGAGGTAGCAGTAACACCTGCCTTATTGTGTGTGTGGTAGTGGAGAGAGAGGTAGCAGTAACACTTGCCTCAGTGTGTGTGTGGTAGTGGAGAGAGAGGTAGCAGTAACACTTGCCTTAGTGTGTGTGGTAGTGGAGAGAGAGGCAGCAGTAACACTTGTCTCAGTGTGTGTGGTAGTGGAGAGAGAGGCAGCGGTAACACTTGCATTAGTGTGTGTGGTATTGGAGAGAGAGGCAGCAGTAACACTTGTCTCAGTGTGTGTGGTAGTGGAGAGAGAGGCAGCAGTAACACTTGTCTCAGTGTGTGTGTGGTAGTGGATAGAGGTAACAGTAACACTTGTCTCAGTGTGTGTGGTAGTGGAGAGAGAGGCAGCAGTAACACTTGTCTCAGTGTGTGTGGTAGTGGAGAGAGAGGCAGCAGTAACACTTGCCTTAGTGTGTGTGGTAGTGGAGAGAGAGGCAGCGGTAACACTTGCCTCAGTGTGTGTGGTAGTGGAGAGAGAGGCAGCAGTAACACTTGCCTTAGTGTGTGTGGTAGTGGAGAGAGAGGCAGCAGTAACACTTGCCTTAGTGTGTGTGGTAGTGGAGAGAGAGGCAGCAGTAACACTTGCCTTAGTGTGTGTGGTAGTGGAGAGAGAGGCAGCGGTAACACTTGCCTTAGTGTGTGTGGTAGTGGAGAGAGAGGCAGCGGTAACACTTGCCTTAGTGTGTGTGGTAGTGGAGAGAGAGGCAGCGGTAACACTTGCCTTAGTGTGTGTGGTAGTGGAGAGAGAGGCAGCAGTAACACTTGCCTTAGTGTGTGTGGTAGTGGAGAGAGAGGCAGCAGTAACACTTGCCTTAGTGTGTGTGGTAGTGGAGAGAGAGGCAGCAGTAACACTTGCGTCAGTGAGTGTGGCAGTGGAGAGACAGGCAGCAGTAACACTTGCCTCAGTATGTGTTGTAGTGGAGAGAGAGGCAGCAGTAACACTTGCCTTAGTGTGTGTGGTAGTGGAGAGAGAGGCAGCAGTAACACTTGCCTTAGTGTGTGTGGTAGTGGAGAGAGAGGCAGCAGTAACACTTGCCTTAGTGTGTGTGGTAGTGGAGAGAGAGGCAGCAGTAACACTTGCCTTAGTGTGTGTGGTAGTGGAGAGAGAGGCAGAAGTAACACTTGCCTTAGTGTGTGTGGTAATGGAGAGAGAGGCAGCAGTAACACTTGCCTCAGTGTGTGGTAGTGGAGAGAGAGGCAGCAGTAACACTTGCCTCAGTGCATGTGGTAGTGTAGTGGAAAGAGAGGCAGCAGTAACACTTGCCTTAGTGTGTGTGGTAATGGAGAGAGAGGCAGCAGTAACACTTGCCTCAGTGTGTGTGGTAGTGGAGAGAGAGGCAGCAGTAACACTTGCCTCAGTGTGTGTGGGAGTGGAGAGAGAGGCAGCAGTAACACTTGCCTCAGTGTGTGTGGTAATGGAGAGAGAGGCAGCAGTAACACTTGCCTCAGTGTGTGTGGTAGTGGAGAGAGAGGCAGCAGTAACACTTGCCTCAGTGTGTGTGTGGTAGTGGAGAGAGAGGCAGCAGTAAAACTTGCCTCAGTGTGTGTGGTAGTGGAGAGAGAGGCAGCAGTAACACTTGCCTCAGTGTGTGTGTGGTAGTGGAGAGAGAGGCAGCAGTAAAACTTGCCTCAGTGTGTGTGGTAGTGGAGAGAGAGGCAGCAGTAACACTTGCCTCAGTGTGTGTGGTAGTGGAGGGAGAGGCAGCAGTAACACTTGCCTCAGTGTGTGTGGTAGTGGAGAGAGAGGCAGCAGTAACACTTGCCTTAGTGTGTGTGGCAGTGGAGAGAGAGGCAGCTGTAACACTTGCCTCATTGTGTCTGGTAGTGGAGAGAGGCAGCAGTAACACTTGCCTCTGAGTGTGTGGTAGTGGAGAGAGAGGCAGCAGTAACACTTGCCTCATTGTGTGTGGTAGTGGAGAGAGGCAGGAGTAACACTTGCCTCAGTGTGTGTGGTAGTGGAGAGAGGTAGCAGTAACACTTGCCTCAGTGTGTGGTAGTGGAGAGAGGCAGCAGTAACACTTGCCTCAGTGTGTGTGGTAGTGGAGAGAGGCAGCAGTAACACTTGCCTCAGTGTGTGGTAGTGGAGAAAACCAGCAGAAAAACTTGCCTCAGTGTGTGGCAGTGGAGAAAGACGCAGCAGCAACACTTGCCTCAGGGTGTGGTAGTGGATAGAGAGGCAGCAGTAACATTTGCCTCAGTGTGTGTGTGGTACTGGAGAGAGGCAGAAGTAACACTTACCTCAGTGTGTGGTAGTGGAGAGAGAGGCAGCAGTAACACTTGCATCGGTGCGTGTGGTAGTGGAGAGAGAGGCAGCAGTAACACTTGCTCAGTATGTGGTAGTGGAGAAAGAGAGGCAGCGGTAACACTTGCCTCAGTGTGTGGTAGTGGAGAGAGAGGCAGCAGTAACACTTGCCTTAGTGTGTGTGGTAGTGGAGAGAGAGAGGCAGCGATAACACTTGCCTCAGTGTGTGTGGTAGTGGAGAGAGAGGCAGCAGTAACACTTGCCTTAGTGTGTGTGGTAGTGGAGAGAGAGGCAGCAGTAACACTTGCCTTAGTGTGTGTGGTAGTGGAGAGAGAGGCAGCAGTAACACTTGCCTCAGTGTGTGTGGTAGTGGAGAGAGAGGCAGCAGTAACACTTGACTCAGTG
>NC_091313.1:7302145-7332145 GCF_038502225.1 Cherax quadricarinatus | reverse complement strand
ATTAACCTCATCCTTCATAAATCCATCCGCCGACACGTCAACTCCTAAGTATCTGAAAACATTCACTTCTTCCATACTCCTCCTACCCAATTTGATATCCAATTTTTCTTTATCTAAATCATTTGATACCCCCATCACCTTACTCTTTTCTATGTTCACTTTCAACTTTCTACCTTTACACACACTCTCAAACTCGTCCACTAACCTTTGCAATTTTTCTTTAAAATCTCCCATAAGCACAGAATCATCAGCAAAAAGCAACTGTGTCAATTCCAATTTTGTATTTGATTCCCCATAATTTAATCCACAGCAGGATTCGACCCAAAACACTGTGCATCAAAGTACGTAACACTTACGCCACTCGACCAAATTCTGGGATCGGGCCGAGTGGTGTAAGTATTGCGGACTTTGATGCAGAGTTTGTAGGTTCGAATTCAAAAATGGACTGAGTGATGATATTTGTAAATAATTTCGCTCTTATGCAAATTGTTAAACATCGCCACACACACACACACACACACACACACACACACACACACACACACACACACACACACACACACACACACACACACACACAGAAAATGGAAGGAATGGATGGCACGGGTGAAAGGGACTACTTAGTAGGAACAATCCAGTCTGAGGGACATAAGGTGATAATTGCAGTAATGTACAACCCACCACAGAACTGCAGGAGGCCAAGAGAAGAATACGATGAGAGCAACAGAGCAATGGTCGACACACTAGCCGAGGTGGCCAGGAGAGCACACATGGGGGGAGCAAAGTTACTAGTTATGGGTGATTTCAATCACAAGGAGATTGACTGGGAAAACCTGGAGCCCCATGGGGGTCCCGAAACATGGAGAGCTAAGATGATGGATGTGGTACTGGAAAACCTCATGCATCAACATGTTAGAGACACTACCAGAGAGAGAGGAGAAGATGAACCAGCAAGACTGGACCTTGTATTCACCTGAGTAGTTCTGACATCGAGGATATCTTATATGAAAGGCCCCTGGGAGCTAGTGATCACGTGGTTCTGTGCTTCGACTACATAGTTGAGCTCCAAGTGGAGAGAGTAGCAGGAATAGGGTGGGAAAAACCAAACTACAAAAGGGGGAACTACTCAGGCATGAGGAACTTCCTTCAAAACATTCGGTGGGAGAGGGAACTGACAGGAAAACCAGTACAAGAAATGATGGACTATGTGGCAACAAAATGCAAGGAGGCAGAGGAGAGGTTTGTTCCCAAGGGAAACAGAAACAATGGGAAGAACAGAACGAGTCCTTGGTTCACCCAGAGGTGTAGGGAGGCAAAAACTACGTGTACTAGAGAATGGAAAAGGCACAGAAGACAGAGAACTCAGGAAAATAAAGAGATTAGCCGAATAGCCAGAAACGAATATGCACAGATAAGAAGGGAGGCTCAGCGACAATATGAAAATGACATAGCATCGAAAGTCAAGACTGACCCAAAGCTGTTGTACAGCCACATCAGGAGGAAAACAACAGTCAAGGACCAGGTAATCAGACTGAGGAAGGGTGATGGGGAATTCACAAGAAACTACCGAGAGGTATGTCAGGAGCTCAACACGAGATTTAAAGAAGTATTTACAGTGGAAACCAGTAGGACTCCAGGAAATCAGAACAGAGGGGTACACCAGCAAGTGCTGGATGAGGTACATATAACCAAGGAGGAAGTGAAGAAGCTGCTATGCGAACTTGACACCTCAAAGGCGGTGGGACCAGACAACATCTCTCCGTGGGTCGTTAAAGAGGGAGCAGAGATATTGTGTGTGCCATTAACAAAGATCTTCAACACTTCATTTGAAACTGGGCAACTCCCTGAGGTATGGAAGCTGGCAAATGTAGTCCCAATTTTTAAAAAGGGGGACAGACATGAGGCACTAAACTACAGACCCGTATCACTAACGTGTATAGTATGCAAGGTCATGGAGAAGATCATCAGGAGAGTGGTAGAGCACCTGGAAAGAAACAAGTGTATAATTGACAACCAGCACGGTTTCAGGGAAGGAAAATCTTGTGTCACAAACCTACTAGAGTTTTATGACAAGGTGACAGAAGTAAGACAGAAGTAAGATCGACTGCATTTTTTTGGACTGCAAGAAGGCCTTCGACACAGTTCCTCACAAGAGGTTACTGCAAAAGCTAGAGGATCAGGCACACATAACAAGAAAGCTACTGCAGTGGATCAGAGAATACCTGACAGGGAGGCAACAACGAGTCATGGTACGTGACGAGGTGTCAGAGTGGGAGCTTGTGACAAGCGGGGTTCCACAAGGGTCAGTCCTAGGACCTGTGTTGTTCTTGGTATATGTGAACGACATAACGGAAGGGATAGACTCAGAAGTGTCCTTGTTTGCAGATGATGTGAAGTTAATGAGAAGAATCAAATCGGATGAGGATCAGGCAGGACTACAAAGAGACCTGGACAGGCTGGAAGCGTGGTCCAGCAACTGGTTCCTTGAGTTTAACCCTGCCAAATGCAAAGTCATGAAGATTGGGGAAGGGCAAAGACCGCAGACACAATATAGTTTAGATGACCAAAGACTGCAAACCTCACTCAAGGAAAAAGATCTGGGGGTGAGTATAACACCGAGTATATCTCCTGAGGCGCACATCAATCAGATAACTGCTGCAGCATACGGGCGCCTGGCAAACCTACGGATAGCGTTCCGATACCTCAGTAAGGATTCGTTCAAGACTCTGTATACCATTTACGTCAGGCCCATACTGGAGTATGCAGCACCAGTTTGGAATCCACACCTAGTCAAGCACGTCAAGAAATTAGAGAAAGTGCAAAGGTTTGCAACAAGACTAGTCCCAGAGCTACGGGGATTGTCCTACGAAGAAAGGTTGAGGGAAATCGGCCTGACGACACTGGAGGACAGGAGGGTCAGGGGAGACATGATAACGACATATAAAATACTGCGCGGAATAGACAAGGTGGACAAAGACGGGATGTTCCAGAGAAGGGACACAGACACAAGAGGTCACAATTGGAAGTTGAAGACTTAGATGAATCAAAGGGATGTTAGGAAGTATTTCTTCAATCATAGAGTAGTCAGGCCGTGGAATAGCCTAGAAAAAATGACGTAGTGGAGGCGGGAACCATACATAGTTTTAAGGCGAGGTATGATAAAGCTCATGGGGCAGGGAGAGAGAGGACCTAGTAGCAATCAGCGAAGAGGCGGGGCCAGGAGCTATGACTCGACCCCTGCAACCACAAGTAGGTGAAATAGGTGAGTACAGGATCTACCAGAGATAGGACGCAGAAATAACGGGTCACAATTGAAAGCTGAAGACTCAGATGAGTCAAAAGGATGTTAGGAAGTATTTCTTCAGCCACAGAGTTGTTAGGAAGCGGAATAGTCTGGCAAGCAATGTAGTGGAGGCAGGAACCATACATAGTTTTAAGACGAGGTATGATAAAGCTCATGGAACAGGGAAAGAGAGGACCTAGTAGCAATCAGTGAAGAGGCGGGGCCAGGAGCTGTGAATCGACCCCTGCAACCACAAATAGGTGAGTACAAATAGGTGAGTACACACACACACACACCCTCTGCCCCCACCCCATCATCACAAACTCCAGCCCCATAGCAACCCTTGCACTTCCTTGCCAGGTCTCCCGCTTCCCCAACCCAAACGTTATCCCCAGATCACAGTTTTAGAAAAGAAGTTGAAGGTTTAGTATACAAATGCAGATAGAATAACAAATAAATGGGAGGAGTTGCAAGAAAGAATCAAGGAGTCGTCCCCAGACATACTAGTAGTCACAGAAACGAAACTCACCGGGGAGATAACAGAAGCATTCTTCCTATCCCGGTATCAGATCCTGAGGAAAGATAAAGGGAGCACAGGGAGAGGAGGAGTTGCACTGCTTATTAAAAACACATGGGAATTTGAGGAAATGGAAGGAATGGACGAAATTGGTGAAAAGGACTACATAGTAGGTACAATTCAGTCTGGGGGGCATACGGCAGTCATTGCAGTGATGTATAACCCGCCACAGAATTGCAGGACGGCAAGAGAAGAATATGAAGAGAGCAACAGAGCAATGGTGGACACAGTGGCTGAGGTGGCCAGAAGAGCTCACACTGGTAGAGCAAAATTACTAGTTATGGGCGATTTTAGTCACAAGGAGATTGATTGGGAAAACCTGGAGCCACGTGTGGGTCCCGAAACATGGAGAGCCAAGATGATGTATGTGGTACTGAAAAACCTCATGCATCAACATGTTTGGGAGACGATGAACCAGCAAGACTGGACCTCGTGTTCATCCTAAGTAGCTCGGACATTGAAGATATCACATATGAAAGGCCCCTTGGAGCTAGTGATCACATGGTTCTGAGCTCTGAATACATAGTAGAGTTACAAGTGGAAAGGGTAAAAGGAGTAGGATGGAAAAGCCAAACTACAAAAGGGAAGACTGCAAAGGTATGACGAACTTCCTCCATGAGGTTCAGCGTGGAAAGAGAATTGGCAGGAAAGTCAGTAAACGAAATGATGGACTATGTAACAACAAAATGCAAGGAGGCGGAGGAAAGGTTTCTTCCCAAGGGCAACAGAAATTAGGTGAGTACACACACACACACACACACACACACACACACACACACACACACACACACACACACACAGAAACGTACACACACACACACACACACACAGAAACGTACACACACACACACACACACATATGTATACACATACTCAGACAAACCTAACCTAACACATTAGCTTATAAATCCCCCCAACACACACACAAACACATTTTTACACAAAGCTGAAGGAGCTAGAGCATCCTAACTGGATAAAAAAAATGGGATCTCAAAAGGGAGGACGTAAAGGCAAGGGAACCGAGGATGGCTGGTGTGAAAAGGAAGAATGGGTAGAACGGTTCAAGAACAAAATGGAACAATAATGGGAGAAAATGTACAATGAGCTTTGCAATAACATGTTAAAGATATCTGCAGAGAGCGAGAAGTGGGGATCACGAGCTGTAGTAGCTGAGGCAAAGCTACAGAGACTGGAGAAAGAAATGGATGTGCTGAAGCAGGATATAAAGATGAGGTCGGAATGGAGCAAGGTGACTGAAATGAGAACATCAGCAGGCAGAGAGGGGACATCTGAGTAAGGAGTCATTCACGACATTGTACACCGTGTACGTCAGGTCTATACTGGAGTATGCAGCACCAGTATGGAACCTTCACCTAGTCAAACACGTCACGAAACTGGAGAAAGTGCAAAAATTTACAAGACGATTAGTCCCGGAAGTGAGGGGTATGTCTTATGAGGAGAGGTTAGGGGAACTAACCTGATGACACTAGAGGATAGGAATGATAGGTGGGACATGATAACAACGTATAAAATAATGAGAGGAATTGATAAGGTGGATAGGACTCGAATGTTTCGGAGATGGGATACAGGAACCAGCGGAAGCAATTGGAAACTGAAAACCAAGATGAGCCATAGGGATGTTAGGAAGTATTGCTTTAGCCTTAGAGTTGTCAGGAAGTGGAATAATCTGGAGAGTGATGTAGTGGAAGCAAGTTCCATACATAGCTTTAAGAAGAGGTATAATAAAGCTCATGGAGCAGGGAGAGATTGAATTAGTATCGACCAATGAAGAGGCAGGGTCAGGAGCTATGAATCGACCCCTGCAACCACATATAGGTGAGTACATGTAGGTGAGGTGAGTACACACGCAAACGCACACACACTGCACTAAATTACAGACCAGTAACGCTAACATGAATAGTGTGTAAAATTATGGAGAAGATTATCAATAGAAGAGTGGTGGAGCACCTAGAAAGGAAAGGGCTCAGACATGACAACCAGCACAGCTTCAGGGAAGGGAAATCCTGAGTCAAAAACCTATTGGAGTTCTATGACAAGGTAACAGAAATAAGACAGGAGACAGAGGGGTGGGCAGACTGTATCTTCTTGGGCTGTAAGAAGAGACTGGTTGAAAAGCTAAATTGACATACAGAAATAGGAGAGAAAATACTACAGTGGATCAGAGAATATCTTACATGAAGAAAACAACGTGTGCAGGTACGAGACGAGGCATCAGAGTGGGTGCATGTGTAATGGGGCTCCACAAGAGTCAGTCCTATGTCCGGTGCTGTTTGTTGTATATGTGAATGACATGACAGAAAGGATAGATTCATAGGTGACCTACTCGCAAACGATGTGAAACTAATGAGGAGAATACAAGCGGACGAGGATCAGGTAAACCTACAAGGGGATCTAGACAAGCTGCAAGCCTGGTCCGACAAATGGCTCGTGGAATTCAGCTCCAGCAAGTGCAAAATTATAAAGCTTGAGGAAGGACAAAGAAGACCGCAGTCGGAGTACAGCCTAAGAGGTAAAAGACTGCAAAATTCCCTCAAGGAAGAGGATATTGGGGTGATCATCATGTCAAGGACATCTCCTAAGGCGCACATCAATCAAATAACTGCTGCAGTATATGGGCGTCTTGCAAACCTGAGAGTAGCGTATCGACATCTAAGTAAGGAGTCATTCACGACACTGTACACCGTGTACATCAGGCCAATATTGGAGTATGCAGCGCCATTATGGAACCTACACCTGGTCAAACACGTCAAGAAATTAGAGAAAGTGCAAAGGTTTGCAACAAGACTAGCCCCAGAGCTAAGAGGTATGTCCTAAAGGGAGAGGTTAAAGGACACGAGGGATAAGGAACACATGATAACGATGTATAAAATAATGAGAGGAGCTGCCAAAGTGGGTTGGGACAGAATGTTTCAGGGATGGGACACAACAACAAGGGTTCACAGCTGGAACTTGAAAACACATATGAGTTACAAGGAATGTTAGAAGTACTTCTTCAGTTATAGAGTTATCACGAAGTGGAACAGTGTGGAGAATGATGTAGTGGAGGCAGGATCCACACATAGCTTTAAAAAAAAGGTACGATAAAGCTCATGGAGCGGGGAAAGAGTGTACCTAGTAGCAAGCATCGAAGAGGAGGGGCAACCACAAGTAGGCAAATAGGTAAGTGTACACACACACACACACACAAAACCACACACACAAACACACACACACACACACACACACACACACACACACACACACACACACACACACACACACACACACACACACACACATACACACACACACATCGAAAGTCAAATCTGACCCGAAACTGCGGTATAGCCACATTAGGAGGAAGACAGTCAAGGACCAGGTGATAAGGCTGAGGAAAGAAGGTGGAGAACTCACAAGAAGCGGTCAAGAGGTATGTGAGGAGCTCAACACGAGATTTAAGGAAGTATTTACAGTAGAGACAGGAAGGCCTCTGGGGGGACAGACCAGATGGGGACACCAGCAATGAATACACCAACAAGTGTTGGACGACATACATACAGATGAGAAGGAGGTGAAGAAACTGCTAAGGGACATCGATACCTCAAAGGCAATGGGACCGGACAACATCTCCCCGTGGGTTCTTAGAGAGGGAGCAGATATGTTGTGCGTGCCACTTACCACAATCTTCAACACGTCCCTGGAAACTGGGCAACTACCTGAGGTATGGAAGACGGCAAATGTAGTTCCCATTTTTAAAAAAGGAGACAGAAAAGAGGCACTAAACTATAGACCTGTGTCATTGACGTGTATAGTATGCAAAATTATGGAGAAGATTATCAGGAGGAGAGTGGTGGAGCACCTGGAACGGAACAAGAGTATAAATGCCAACCAGCACGGATTCATGGAAGGTAAATCCTGTGTCACAAACCTTCTGGAGTTTTATGATAAAATAACAGAAGTAAGACACGAGAGAGAGGGGTGGGTTGATTGCATCTTCTTGGACTGCAAGAAGGCCTTTGACACAGTTCCTCACAAGAGATTAGTGCAGAAGCTAGAGCATCAGGCGCATATAACAGGAAGGGCACTGCAATAGATCAGAGAATACCTGACAGGGAGGCAACAACGAGTCATGGTACGTAATGATGTATCACAGTGGGCACCTGTGACGAGCGGGGTCCCACAGGGGTCGGTCCTAGGACCAGTGCTATTTTTGGTATATGTGAACGACACGATGGAAGGGTTAGACTCAGAAGTGTCCCTATTTGGAGATGATGTGAAGTTAATGAGGAAAATTAAATCAGATGAGGACCAGGCAGGACTTCAAAGAGACCTGGACAGACTGGACACCTGGTCCAGCAAATGGCTTCTCGAATTTAATCCTGCCAAATGTAAAGTCATGAAGATAGGGGAAGGGCACAGAAGACCACAGACAGAGTATAGGCTAGGTGGCCAAAGACTGCAAACCTCACTCAAGGAGAAAGATCTTGGAGTGAGTATAACACCGAGCATGTCTCCGGAAGCACACATCAACCAGATAACTGCTACAGCATATGGGCGCCTGGGAAACCTGAGAACAGCATTCCGATACCTTAGTAAGGAATCGTTCAAGACACTGTACACCGTGTATGTCAGGCCCATACTGGAGTATGCAGCACCTGTTTGGAACCCGCACTTGATAAAGCACGTTAAGAAACTAGAGAAAGTACAAAGGTTTGCAACAAGGTTAGTTCCAGAGCTAAGGGGAATGTCCTATGAAGAAAGATTAAGGGAAATCGGCCTGACGACACTAGAGGACAGGAGGGTCAGGGGAGACATGATAACGACATATAAAATACTGTGTGGAATAGACAAGGTGGACAAAGACAGGATGTTCCAGGGAGGGGACACAGAAACAAGAGGTCACAATTGGAAGTTGAAGACACAAATGAGTCAGAGAGATATTAGGAAGTATTTCTTCAGTCATAGAGTTGTCAGGCAGTGGAATAGCCTAGAAAATGACGTAGTGGAGGCAGGAGCCATACACAGTTTTAAGACGAGGTTTGATTAAGCTCATGGAGCGGGGAGAGAGAGGGCCCAGTAGCAACCGGTGAAGAGGCGGGGCCAGGAGCTAAGACTCGACCCCTGCAACCACAAATAGGTGAGTACAAATAGGTGAGTACACACACACACACACACACACACACACACACACACACACACACACACACACACACACACACACAAAATCACCACATACACACACACACACGAACTTCAGTATTCTCACACACGTGTCATGCACCGTAGACTTCCCTCACCGCTAGAATACACACAGTCAGAAAGATTAATCTCCAAGGTCCCAAATCAAATGCTGAATATTCTACTGTCAATATTGCCGATGTTGCAGAGCAAAGGCAGAACGCGAACAGGTTCAACATTGACCCAAAACTATCAGCATTTGCCCCATTTTGTCTGATCTCGTACATTTACCGTTCAATATTCGTCTCTATATTTGTGCAACGCTTGTCTGTTTTCCAAGGTCCGTATTTCCCCACTCCACAAGTTGACGGTGACGAAGACAACCTGGAGATGTTTTCTCGTCAGTGACGGTGAAGAGGGAATTCTGATGTGACATCAAGAGAGAGAGAGAGAGAGAAAGAGAGAGGAGGAAGAAGGAAGTGAAAGGAATGAAAGGAGATTGGGAGATAACACTGAGGGAGGCAACAGGAAAGACACAGAAGGAACCAGAATGAGAATATATGTGAAGGAGATTAAAAATTTGAGGGGAGGACGATAATGGGAAAACAACAACTTCGAAAAATTAAAAAAAAAAGATGAAAAAGGACAGAGCGATTAATAACAAATTTCTTATAATTTTCTATGTATTCATAAACTGAGTAATTGCAATATTGACTACAATTATAGGACAAAAAATATAATGTTGGCCTGACGACTCAGATCACAGGAACATACACTAAACAAATTAATTTTCGCTGGACACGTCTCAGTACGGAAAAAGCGAGAGTTCACAAGCCACTAGAAAACATAACAGTGCTGGAATAACCACTACAATCTGAAAAGAATGCCATCGGATATAAAACAATATTAATGGTCGAAACTAAATATAAAGAAGAAAAAAATCATTGCAGTAAACACCGTTTAAAAACAGAGTTTAATTTGTCATCTTATTATATCCGGTACATTTTATGTTGATTACTTTCAGTACATGTGCCGGGAGGTCAATGAAAATAAATACTCGTGGAAACAATACAGACATCTGTCTGATCATCGCTTTGCAAGAGTGAATAATCAAGTATAATGTACTAATGTAAGGAGAGAAGAACAGTAAAATATTTATACAGAAAGTTCAGGAAATAGGCAATGAAAGCAATTATTCTTTTCAAGTTTGTAGAAACAAATTAAATCTAAAAAGTCTATACAAAATTAAATGTTGGCAAAATTATTGAACCATATTAAGAAACATGATTATATTTACGTGAAGCACTAAACTCGTGTGGGTCATACAGCGCAAAGAGCCGGTAGCAAATGTTGATCTCTGGTGGCAGGATGGATGCGGCAAGACCCAAAAGTTCAAGGAATGCGCATTCAGTGATACTACTTAGGTACTTACTAGTGGAGTGTGGGAGCCACTGTACAACTGTGGACACCTGAGGTACTTGTACTCGAGTCACATACAACCTCCCGGTATAACAATGTTATCTGATTCATGACGTAATGGGTTATTGAATGTTACAGTATTTCATTCCACAAGCCTGTCGCATGATAAGTCGTCTTAATACTATGCTGTTAATAAACCGGCACTTCGGCAGAGCTTGTGCACTCGCCTGTTCACTCGCTATGGGTATAAATGTGACTGCTAGGATAGGCTGTGGCACTTCCCCAGGAGGAGGGCACTCATGGCTAGCTGGAGCAGTGTCTACTGCTCACAGTTGTGTAGGTTGTGAGAGGTGATATAGATACTAAGCTAGATTAATCTATGTCTAACTCTAACTTAGCCTAAATACGTATAAGTAGTAGTGTATAATGCATTAGCCTATGGAGGCTTTATTACTAGATTAAGTCTTATAAATTAAGAGTGTATAGGGAATACGGCAGCCCCGAGTAGGCATACGTGGGTCTGCTGGTCCTCCTCCTCCCAACTTAAGGAGGTTTTAACGGTCTGGGAAATAAAGCCTGACTGGCTTTCCACACCATAAAACTTATATAACAGTAAGACAAATCATGCAATAATTATCATAAATGAGCATAATATATAATTAGGAGATGAAAAACGCTATTTTGTTTGGATCTTCATAAAAACTAAGACGAAAACTTAAAAATGTATGGGAAATAAAAGGCAAATAATTGCAATAAATTATTTTTTTTTAAAGAGAAAAAGTATAAGTGACAAAAGGATCCGTTTTTGCCTCTTAAGTTTATAATTCCTAAAAAAAAATGCAAGGAAAAAATAGACTTATTTATAACTGCAAAATTTCTGTTCAAAGTATATAAGAAAGATGACCGTAGGTGCCAACAAGAAGACTCGGATAAGCTGAGCAAATGGAGTAACTGATGGATGATGGAATCTTGTGTTGAAATATGTCATAAAGTGAATGTGTGGAAAATGAAAAATAATAACAGGCAACATGACGAATATAGATTTTGTGACTAATATTGAAAATGTCAGAGGGCGCGATGCCCCGACCCCGGGTCACCTGAACGTGGCGGTGGGGATGAGGGGGAAGGGTCGTACCCTTGTGTAGGGGAGATTGTTCTCTGGGAGGGGGGACACACCCCACTAGGTGCTTGCCTGATCCCAGCAACTTTCTCGGCATAAACAGTGATGATATTTCCTCTTTCGTCTTAATTTGCTCATACTCTTGGCCGATGACAGTGAACGTTTTACGACATATTTGCAGAATGTGAAAAATGGATTTTGAATAGTTTCACTTTCGTTGTGATTACGATTTATGTACTATGAGAGAGAGTTGATGATATCAGTAGCAACCAGTTACTGAAAGTGTAACTTGAGAGAGAGAGAGAAACCTGAGTGTAATTACATATCCACAAAGAAGGACCATTAAGTGGCTGCCAGATTTTTATCTTACAACTTTTCATTTTACTTTAGCTCATAATTTCAGAATATCTCAACCGATCGGCTTCAATTTTTCAACGCTTTTGGCATGTAAAGAGTATTTTACAATTTATTCGGCGTATGTCACACTCCCATATAGGCTGCCTCCCAACCAGTGAACCGGGTGCTAAAAGTTTAACGATCAATAGGGTACCCGTCGTTAAATCAGTACCTTGGTTCATTGACCAATCATAGACAAGCCTGCCAAAGCTGAAGCAACGTTGTTCACTTGCAGTAAGCAGTGACAGACTTGCCTACCTGCTTGATGAATACGGTGCACTCTCTCTGGCTTCTGCTTTGCCATCTATCACCGTGGTGCAGAATTATTATTATTCTATCTGTATCTATTGTACATAGTACACATATGTATATACAGTGACTGAAGGCAAAATATATATTATAGTCTACTGCTGCGTTTCTTTGCTCCAATTCCCATTACGACCAGGTCTCACAGGCTATTCATTACCTGTGTTCGTAATAACGCTTGTGTACGGTAACTAGGTCCAGATTATTCAAACAAGTGGTAAATGCACGTGCCCTATAACGTAAGTTGAATCCATCCTCATTTTGAAATAAACTGGATAACTTCCAAAACCCTCAGTGGCGTAGCTTCAAACATTCAAAAAAGTTGCCTCCTAACTCGATGAAGGTGGAGAGCAAAATTAAAGTGTATAGTTACAGATTTGATCATTTTATGTGTATTTTTTGTATTCCCATTATCAGTTTAACTCCTCTGAACGGCGTCAATATTAGAAGCATTATTACGACCATGATGGTGCCCATTAAGTGTTTGTATGCGGGAAAAATGATCAATACAGTTAAATTTAAAGAAAAAGAAAGCTTGCAGTTACTGGAGTCCATGGTATGATCGGCTTCAAGTCTCCACCACTGGAGTGTTTTCTGAGCACAAAAATCATGCTATTATTGGGTGGTTTAAGTCCCAATTTACCAACTTTATTTAATGAACAGTAATATACACTTACATTCAATAACTAAAGAATGATTCTTCTGGTCTGTTTCAAAAATATTAAGTAGTTTGAGTTGGAGCAAATTCGAAATTTTTACTGAAATTGTTAAAAAACTGGGAATCAGTTACTTTTCTCATCGGTTTCAAACTTTGACCGATGGTGAGCGATCTGGAAAAAAAAAGTTTAGAACTCTGATCTGTGTAAATTTTAATGTCAGTTTTAGTAAATAAATTATTTCTTATATAATACCTAGACAATGCCACTTCCGATCAACTTCAAACCCTAAAAGCCGATATATCTTAATTGGAAGTATTTCTGCATTGGTTTTGAAACAGTGGTTGCTAGTTTGTTATTTATAAGTAATTATATCAAATGTCTTTTCCTAAAAGACTGTAGAGACATTGACATAAAATATAAAAGAAAAAATAATGAAAAAATCCTGTTTGCAGGAGTTTTTAAATTTAACGAGAATGTGCTTCCATTCGGCTTCAAAATTTCTACTCTGGTGTTTCCTACTGAGAAGAAAGTTGTGTTGTATATGTGGTGTGTAGGTGGTGTAGTTAATGTGTTGTGTAGGTGGTGTAGTTAATGTGTTGTGTAGGTGGCGTTGTTAATGTGTTGTGTAGGTGGTGTAGTTAATGTGTTGTGTAGGTGGTGTAGTTAATGTGTTGTGTAGGTGGTGTAGTTAATGTGTTGTGTAGGTGGTGTAGTTAATGTGTTGTGTAGGTGGCGTTGTTAATGTGTTGTGTAGGTGGTGTTGTTAATGTGTTGTGTAGGTGGTGTAGTTAATGTGTTGTGTAGGTGGCGTTGTTAATGTGTTGTGTAGGTGGTGTAGTTAATGTGTTGTGTAGGTGGTGTAGTTAATGTGTTGTGTAGGTGGCGTTGTTAATGTGTTGTGTAGGTGGTGTTGTTAATGTGTTGTGTAGGTGGTGTTGTTAATGTGTTGTGTAGGTGGTGTAGTTAATGTGTTGTGTAGGTGGCGTTGTTAATGTGTTGTGTAGGTGGTGTTGTTAATGTGTTGTGTAGGTGGCGTTGTTAATGTGTTGTGTAGGTGGCGTTGTTAATGTGTTGTGTAGGTGGCGTTGTTAATGTGTTGTGTAGGTGGTGTTGTTAATGTGTTGTGTAGGTGGCGTTGTTAATGTGTTGTGTAGGTGGCGTTGTTAATGTGTTGTGTAGGTGGTGTTGTTAATGTGTTGTGTAGGTGGTGTTGTTAATGTGTTGTGTAGGTGGTGTTGTTAATGTGTTGTGTAGGTGGTGTTGTTAATGTGTTGTGTAGGTGGCGTTGTTAATGTGTTGTGTAGGTGGCGTTGTTAATGTGTTGTGTAGGTGGTGTTGTTAATGTGTTGTGTAGGTGGCGTTGTTAATGTGTTGTGTAGGTGGTGTTATTAATGTGTTGTGTAGGTGGTGTTGTTAATGTGTTGTGTAGATGGTGTTGTTAATGTGTTGTGTAGGTGGTGGTGTTGTTAATGTGTTGTGTAGGTGTTGTTGTTAATGTGTTGTGTAGGTGGTGTTGTTAATGTCGTGTGTAGGTTGTGGTGTTGTTAATGTGTTGTGTAGGTGTTGTTGTTAATGTGTTGTGTAGGTGGTGTTGTTAATGTGTTGTGTAGGTGTTGTTGTTAATGTGTTGTGTAGGTGGTGTTGTTTATGTGTTGTGTAGGTGTTGTTGTTAATGTGTTGTGTAGGTGGTGTTGTTAATGTCGTGTGTAGGTTGTGCTGTTGTTAATGTGTTGTGTAGGTGGTGTTGTTAATGTGTTGTGTAGGTGGTGTTGTTTATGTGTTGTGTAGGTGTTGTTGTTAATGTGTTGTGTAGGTGGTGTTGTTGTTAATGTGTTGTGTAGGTGTTGTTAGTGTGTTGTGTAGGTGGTGTTGTTGTTAATGTGTTGTGTAGGTGGTGTTGTTAATGTGTTGTGTAGGTGTTGTTGTTAATGTGTTGTGTAGGTGTTGTTGTTAATGTGGTGTGTAGGTGGTGTTGTTAATGTGTTGTGTAGGTGGTGTTGTTAATGTGTTGTGTAGGTGGTGTTGTCAATGTGTTGTGTAGGTGGTGTTGTTAATGTGTTGTGTAGGTGTTGTTGTTAATGTGTTGTGTAGGTGTTGTTGTTAATGTGTTGTGTAGGTGGTGTTGTTAATGCGGTGTGTAGGTGGTAGTGTTGTTAATGTGTTGTGTAGGTGGTGTTGTTAATGTGTTGTGTAGGTGGTGTTGTTGATGTGTTGTGTAGGTGTTGTTAATGTGTTGTGTAGGTGTTGTTAATGTGTTGTGTAGGTGTTGTTAATGTGTTGTGTAGGTGGTGATGTTAATGTGTTGTATAGATGGCGTTGTTAATGAGTTGTGTAGGTGGTGTTGTTAATGTGCTGGGTGGGTGTTGTTGATAATGTGTTGTGCAGGGGGTGTTCATTACGACCCAGGTATTCAAGGTCTGTTATCCTGGGTGTAAAGGGCAGCAAGGAGCAGAACAAACACAGATGAATGACTCTGAATTATATTTTACTTCACCAAGTGCGATTATAAGTATTTACAAGTATGTACACTACATACAGTTGGAAATATATGTGTACCACACGGTAAATCAAGAGGCAAAGACACAGCCTGGAGACAGAACGGACGACCGTGTTCAACCAACAGCTGGGCGAAAATGACATGGGTGAGAATGTGAGTGGTAGCCACGTCACCTTCACAATTGCCAAATCCACAATATGACTGGCTGAATCAAGGAACTGATCTGACGATGGGGCCCCGATCGTCCGACCCTTAGTTATCTGGTTTGCTGGTTGCTGAGGCAGCCTATATGAGTGTGTTAACATGGTCCAAATAAAGGTTACATACTCTTTGCATGGAACAGTGCTGTTAACGTAGTGTGTAGGTGTTGTTGTTAACGTAGTGTGTAGGTGTTGTTGTTAATGTAGTGTGTAGGTGATGTTGTTAACGTAGTGTGTAGGTGGTGTTGTTAACGTAGTGTGTAGGCGGTGTTGTTAATATAGTGTGTAGGTGGTGTTGTTAACGTAGTGTGTAGGTGGTGTTGTTAACGTAGTGTGTAGGTGGTGTTGTTAATGTAGTGTGTAGGTGGTGTTGTTAACGTAGTGTGTAGGTGGTGTTGTTGATGTGTTGTGTAGGTGTTGTTAATGTGTTGTTAATGTGTTGTGTAGGTGTTGTTAATGTGTTGTGTAGGTGGTGATGTTAATGTGTTGTATAGATGGCGTTGTTAATGAGTTGTGTAGGTGGTGTTGTTAATTTGCTGGGTGGGTGTTGTTGATAATGTGTTGTGCAGGGGGTGTTCATTACGACCCAGATATTCAAGGCCTGTTATCCTGGGTGTAAAGGGCAGCAAGGAGCAGAACAAACACAGATGAATGACTTTGAATTATATTTTACTTCACCAAGTGCGATTATAAGTATTTACAAGTATGTACACTACATACAGTTGGAAATATATGTGTACCACACGGTAAATCAAGAGGCAAAGACACAGCCTGGAGACAGAACGGACGACCGTGTTCAACCAACAACTGGGCGAAAATGACATGGCTGAGAATGTGAGTGGTACCCACGTCACCTTCACAATTGCCAAATCCACAATATGACTGGCTGAATCAAGGAACTGATCTGACGATGGGGCCCCGATCGTCCGACCCTTAGTTATCTGGTTTGCTGGTTGCTGAGGCAGAGAATATGAGTGTGTTAACATGGTCCAAATAAAGGTTACATACTCTTTGCATGGAACAGTGCTGTTAACGTAGTGTGTAGGTGTTGTTGTTAACGTAGTGTGTAGGTGGTGTTGTTAATGTAGTGTGTAGGTGGTGTTGTTAACGTAGTGTGTAGGTGGTGTTGTTAACGTAGTGTGTAGGCGGTGTTGTTAATATAGTGTGTAGGTGGTGTTGTTAACGTAGTGTGTAGGTGGTGTTGTTAACGTAGTGTGTAGGTGGTGTTGTTAATGTAGTGTGTAGGTGGTGTTGTTAACGTAGTGTGTAGGTGGTGTTGTTAACGTAGTGTATATGTGGTGCTGTTAACGTAGTGTGTAGGTGTTGTTAACGTAGTGTGTAGGTGGTGTTGTTAATGTAGTGTGTAGGTGGTGTTCTTAACGTAGTGTGTAGGTGGTGTTGTTAATGTAGTGTGTAGGTGGTGTTGTTAACGTAGTGTGTAGGTGGTGTTGTTAACGTAGTGTGTAGGTGGTGTTGTTAACGTAGTGTGTAGGTGGTGTTGTTAACGTAGTGTGTAGGTGGTGTTGTTAACGTAGTGTGTAGGTGGTGCTGTTAACGAAGTGTGTAGGTTGTGTTGTTAACGTAGTGTATAGGTGTTGTTAATGTAGTGTGTAGGTGGTGTTGTTAACGTAGTGTATAGGTGTTGTTAATGTAGTGTGTAGGTGGCGTTGTTAATGTAGTGTGTAGGTGGTGTTGTTAACGTAGTGTGTAGGTGTTGTTAATGTAGTGTGTAGGTGGTGTTGTTAACGTAGTGTGTAGGTGGTGTTGTTAACGTAGTGTGTAGGTGGTGTTGTTAACGTAGTGTGTAGGTGGTGTTGTTAACGTAGTGTGTAGGTGGTGTTGTTAACGTAGTGTATAGGTGTTGTTAATGTAGTGTGTAGGTGGTGTTGTTAACATAGTGTGTAGGTGTTGTTGTTAACGTAATGTGTAGGTGGTGTTGTTAACTTATTGTGTAGGTGGTGTTGTTAACGTAGTGTGTAGGTGGTGTTCTTAACGTAGTGCGTAGGTGGTGTTCTTAACGTAGTGTGTAAGTGGTGTTGTTAACGTAGTGTGTAAGTGGTGTTGTTAACGTAGTGTGTAAGTGGTGTTATTAACGTAGTGTGTAAGTGGTGGTGTTAGCGTAGTGTGTAGGTGGTGTTGTTAACGTAGTGTGTAGGTGGTGTTGTTAACGTAGTGTGTAGGTGTTGTTGTTAACGTAGTGTGTAGGTGTTGTTGTTAACGTAGTGTGTAGGTGGTGTTGTTAACGTAGTGTGTAGGTTGTGTTGTTAAAGAAGTGTGTAGGTGGTGTTGTTAACGTAGCGTGTAGGTGGTGGTGTTAACATAGTGTGTAGGTTGTGTTAACGTAGTGTGTAGGTTGTGTTAACGTAGTGTGTAGGTGGTGTTGTTAACGTAGTGTGTAGGTGGTGTTGTTAACGTAGTGTGTAGGTGGCGTTGTTAACGTAGTGTGTAGGTTGTGTTAACGTAGTGTGTAGGTGGTGCTGTTAACGTAGTGTGTAGGTGGTGCTGTTAACGTAGTGTGTAGGTTGTGTTAACGTAGTGTGTAGGTGGTGTTGTTAACGTAGTGTGTAGGTTGTGTTGTTAACGTAGTGTGTAGGTGGCGTTGTTAACGTAGTGTGTAGGTTGTGTTAACGTAGTGTGTAGGTGGCGTTGTTAACGTAGTGTGTAGGTTGTGTTAACGTAGTGTGTAGGTGGTGTTGTTAACGTAGTGTGTAGGTGGCGTTGTTAACGTAGTGTGTAGGTTGTGTTAACGTAGTGTGTAGGTGGTGCTGTTAACGTAGTGTTCTCACCTAATTGTGGTTGCAGGGGTCGAGACTCAGCTCCTGGCCCCGCCGCTTCACTGATCGCTACTAGGTCCTCTCTCTCTCTCTGCTTCCTGAGCTTTGTCATACCTTTTCTTAAAACTATGTATGGTTCCTGCCTCCACTACTTCACTTGCTAGGCTATTCCACTTCCTGACGACTCTATGACTGAAGAAATACTTCCTAACATCCCTGTGACTCGTCTGAGTCTTCAGCTTCCAATTGTGACTCCTTGTTTCTGTGCCCCTTCTCTGGAACATCCTGTCTCTGTCCACCTTGTCTATTCCCCGCAGTATCTTGTATGTGTGTAGGTGGTGTTGTTAACGTAGTGTGTAGGTGGTGTTGTTAACGTAGTGTGTAGGTGGTGTTGTTAACGTAGTGTGTAGGTGGTGTTGTTAACGTAGTGTGTAGGTGGTGTTGTTAACGTAGTGTGTAGGTGGTGGTGTTAACGTAGTGTGCAGGTGGTGTTGTTAATGTAGTGTGTAGGTGGTGTTGTTAACGTAGTGTATAGGTGTTGTTAATGTAGTGTATAGGTGGTGTTGTTAACGTAGTGTGTAGGTATTGTTAATGTAGTGCGTAGGTGTTGTTGTTAACGTAGTGTGTAGGTGGCGTTGTTAATGTAGAGTGTAGGTGGCGGGGTTATGCAATACTGAGATCACTTCCTTGGATCGCACAGTGACCGGTTAACTTCGCTATATATAAAACAGACTGTCACTTGTCTGAACATGCCTCGGTCTGACTGGCTCATACGAGTATACTGACGGTATTCCTTCCACTCAAGACTTTAAGTATGATGTATGCATGAATGGATGAATTTACTTATGGGCGAGTGTGTGTCTGAGCATTCCCTCACCTGTGCTCTATGTATTTACATACTGAAAGTGCACAACCATGTTTGACATACCAGCAGTTCCATGTGGATAGATATAATGGGAAGAGAAGAGGAATTGCATTATATGTACGAGAAAATATAAATTGTTGCATAAAAACAGGTATAAAAATAGATGGATTAGTAACAGAATCTGTTTGGGTAGAGTTTGTAGAAGGTCAAGAAAAACTAATTCTAGGTGTAATATACCGACCTCCAGACTTGGATCACGATAGAAGGAGACTTCTTTGGGACGAAGTTGTTAGGGCTTCTAGACACAATAACATAGTGATAGTATGGGATTTTAACTTTAGTCAAATTGACTGGACTTCTTTGGCCGGTAATCTGGAGTCCGGTGACTTTATGGAAACAGTTCAGGACTGTTTCCTGAAGCAGTGTGTAACAGAGCCTAAGAAAGGTTAATAATTTGCTAGACCTGGTTTTGTCAAATAAGGAAACACTCGTAAATAATCTGGAGATCACTGAAGAGCTTGGCACAAGTGATCACAAATCCATCACTTTTAGCATTAACTGGGAATACGAGAATAATGACAATACGGTAAAGTCCCTGATTTTCGTTCTGCCGATTATAGTGGACTTGGGGAACATCTGTCTAATCTCGATTGGGGTAATCTAGCTAATGATTTTATTGACGATGATCATACTTATGATTATGAAGGGATCTGCGTTTACGTTTTTTTTTCTTAATAATGTACACCATGCTCAGAGTATATACATTCCCCAGAGAGAAATTAGGTCTAATAATAACGATCCCAAATGGGTTAGGGGAGAAAAGGGGAATTTACAGGCGCATCAAAAGAAGAGAGGTTAACCTTACTGACCAATATGTTCAGCTTAAAAGAGAAGTAAAAAGGGGGATTAGAAAGGCTAAACGTGACTATGAAATTAGAGTTGCTAATGACTCAAAGACTAATCCAAAGGGGTTCTTTCAAGTGTATAGGACGAAGGTGAAGGAAAAAGTAGGACCTCTGAAAACTGGGAATGAACAGCTAACGGATAACGAACTAGAAATGTGTTCCTTATTTAATGACTATTTTTTGTGAGTTTTTACACAGGAAGATGTAAATGAGATTCCAGAAATTAACAATTATTCAGTTCCTGACGAATTCAAATTGACTAATATTACTGTCACGAGGGACATGGTTATCAAACAGATTGACAAACTGAAGCAAAATAAGTACACAGGACCCGACGAGTTGTTTTCCAGGGTACTTAAAGAGTGCAAGATGGAACTTAGTCAGCCATTAATGAGCGTGTTTAATGCGTCCATCCTTACTGGTGTTGTACCAGAGTTGTGGAAGATGGCTATTGTGGTTGCTACATTCAAATCAGGGGATAAGCCCACTCCTTCAAAATACCGTCCAATAAGCCTGACGTCTATAGTAGGCAAATTATTAGAAACAATTACAGCTGACATTGTTAGAAGTCACCTTGAAGAGCATAATTTGATTAATGAATCTCAGCATTGGTTCACGAGAGGTCGTTCCTGCCTGACAAATATACTGACGTCCTTCAATAGAACATCTGAGGCAGTAGACAGTGATAAAGAATATATATTGTTCATTTGGATTTTGGTAAAGCCTTCGAAAGAGTACTTCACAGGAGACTGTTAAGAAAAGTGGCAGCTCATGGTATAGGAGAGAAAGTTCTAGCATGGATAGAGGCATGGCCTACCAACACAAAGCAGAGAGTTTCCATTAATAGGGTCAAATATGAATGGGGATTAGTCACTAGTCATTAATTTACATTAATTTACATTAATGACCTTGATGAAGGAATTGCAAGTGACATGAGCAAACTTGCTGATGATACAAAAATAGGCCGTCTGATTCATTCTGAGGAGGATACCAATGAACTCCAGGAGGATTTGGCCAAATTAATGTCTTTTTCTGAAAAATGGCAGATGAAGTTCAATGTGGATAAATGTAAGGTACTAGTCCTTTGTAATGAAAATAACCCTCAAAGTTATAAACTAGGTGAAATAGAGCTTGATCATACAGAATGTGAAAAAGACTTGGGAGTCATGGTAAGCAGAAATCTAAAGCCAAGACAGCAGTGCCTTAGTGTGCGCCACAAGGCTAACAGATTACTAGGATTTATTTCAAGAAGTATAAGTAACGGAAGTCCAAAAGTTATTTTACAGCTCTATACATCACTAGTGAGGCCTCATTTAGATTATGCCGCTCAGTTTTGGTCTCCTTACTACAGGATGGATATAGACTCATTGGAGAACATACAGAGAAGAATGACTGATATGATTTACTGTATAAGGAATCTCCCGTATGAAAATAGACTTAAAGCCTTGAATCTCCACTCACTGGAGAGACGAAGAATGAGAGATATCATCGAGGTGTATAAATGGATGATGGGGATAAACAAAGGTGATATTAAAAAAGTACTGAGGGTGTCGAACCAGGCAAGAACCAGAAATATTGGATTTAAGTTAGATAAATTTAGATTTAGGAAGGACATAGGTAAGTACTGTTTTTTAAACAGAGTTGTGGATGTGTGGAACAGTCTTCCGAGTAGGGTGATCGAGGCTAGGACCTTGGGTAGCTTTAAAAAGAGATTGGACAGACATGAGAGGGAGGGGCTGGGTTTGATTGGTGTCGTGGGTATGGGAGTAAATTCTTGGGTAGTTTAGGGCAGGGGTGGTTTTGAAAAGGGCCTGCTTTGTATGGGCCAGTAGGCCTTCGGCAGTGTTCCTCCATTCTTATGTTCTTATACCAGCTCACCGTCAGTACAACCATGTGTGATATACCAGTCCACCGTCAGTACAACCATGTGTGGAATACCAGTTAACCGTCGGTAACGTATTCCAGGTATCAAAAGTTTCCATTACAGAACGATGAATAATCCAACGAACACTGGACACTGACAACCCTGCGCCTCCGGCACTGACAAACCCGCATCTCCGACACTGACACCCTGCACCTTCTGCACTGGCAACCCTGCACCCCCGAAACTGACAACCCCGCACCTCTGACACAGATAACTCCACATTTCCGACACTGAAAACTCCACACCTCCAACCCTGATAACGCCACACCTCAGACACTGATAACTTTACACCTCATACGCTGATAACTTTACACCTCCAATACTAATAATTCCACGCCTCCAACACTAATAACTCCACACCTCCGACATAACTCCACACCTCCGACATAATAACTCCACACCTCCGACATAATAACTCCACAACTCCGACATAATAACTCCACAACTCCGACATAATAACTCCACAACTCCGACATAATAACTCCACACCTCCGACATAACTCCACAACTCCGACATAACTCCACAACTCCGACATAATAACTCCACATCTCCGACATAATAACTCCACATCTCCGACATAATAACTCCACACCTCCGACATAATAACTCCACAACTCCGACATAATAACTCCACACCTCCGACAAAATAACTCCACAACTCCGACATAACTCCACAACTCCGACATAATAACTCCACATCTCCGACATAATAACTCCACATCTCCGACATAATAACTCCATACCTCCGACATAATAGCTCCACATCTCCGACATAATAACTCCACATCTCCGACATAATAACTCCATACCTCCGACATAATAGCTCCACATCTCCGACATAATAACTCCACACCTCCGACATAATAACTCCATACCTCCGACATAATAGCTCCACATCTCCGACATAATAACTCCACACCTCCGACATAATAACTCCATACCTCCGACATAATAGCTCCACATCTCCGACATAATAACTCCACATCTCCGACATAATAACTCCATACCTCCGACATAATAACTCCATACCTCCGACATAATAACTCCACATCTCAGACATAATAACTCCACACCTCCGACATAACTCCACACCTCCGACATAATAACTCCACACCTCCGACATAATAACTCCACAACTCCGACATAACTTCACATCTCCGACATAATAACTCCACACCTTCGACATAATAACTCCACATCTCCGACATAATAACTCCACATCTCCGACATAATAACTCCACACCTCCGACATAATAACTCCACACCTCCGACATAATAACTCCACACCTCCGACATAATAACTCCACACCTTCGACATAATAACTCCACATCTCCGACATAATAACTCCATACCTCCGACATAATAGCTCCACATCTCCGACATAATAACTCCATACCTCCGACATAATAGCTCCACATCTCCGACATAATAACTCCACATCTCCGACATAATAACTCCATACCTCCGACATAATAACTCCACATCTCAGACATAATAACTCCATACCTCCGACATAATAACTCCACATCTCAGACATAATAACTCCATACCTCCGACATAATAACTCCACACCTCCGACATAATAACTCCACACCTCCGACATAATAACTCCACATCTCAGACATAATAACTCCATACCTCCGACATAACTCCACACCTCCGACATAATAACTCCACACCTCCGACATAATAACTCCATACCTCCGACATAATAACTCCATACCTCCGACATAATAACTCCACATCTCCGACATAATAACTCCACACCTCCGACATAATAACTCCACACCTCCGACATAATAACTCCACACCTCCGACATAATAACTCCACACCTCCGACATAATAACTCCACATCTCCGACATAATAACTCCACACCTCCGACATAATAACTCCACACCTCCGACATAATAACTCCACATCTCCGACATAATAACTCCACACCTCCGACATAATAACTCCACACCTCCGACATAATAACTCCACACCTCCGACATAATAACTCCACACCTCCGACATAATAACTCCACACCTCCGACATAATAACTCCACATCTCCGACATAATAACTCCACACCTCCGACATAATAACTCCACACCTCCGACATAATAACTCCACATCTCCGACATAATAACTCCACACCTCCGACATAATAACTCCACACCTCCGACATAATAACTCCACATCTCCGACATAATAACTCCACATCTCCGACATAATAACTCCACATCTCCGACATAATAACTCCACACCTCCGACATAATAACTCCACATCTCCGACATAATAACTCCACATCTCCGACATAATAACTCCACACCTCCGACATAATAACTCCACACCTCCGACATAATAACTCCACATCTCCGACATAATAACTCCACATCTCCGACATAATAACTCCACATCCCGACATCCGACATAATAACTCCACACCTCCGACATAATAACTCCACACCTCCGACATAATAACTCCACACCTCCGACATAATAACTCCACACCTCCGACATAATAACTCCACATCTCCGACATAATAACTCCACACCTCCGACATAATAACTCCACTCCGACATAATAACTCCACATCTCCGACATAATAACTCCACATCTCCGACATAATAACTCCACATCTAATAACCGACATAATAACTCCACATCTCCGACATAATAACTCCACACCTCCGACATAATCCACACCTCCGACATAATAACTCCACACCTCCGACATAATAACTCCACATCTCCGACATAATAACTCCACACCTCCGACATAATAACCCGACACACATCTCCGACATAATAACTCCACATCTCCGACATAATAACTCCACATCTCCGACATAATAACTCCACATCTCCGACATAATAACTCCACATCTCCGACATAATAACTCCACATCTCCGACATAATAACTCCACACCTCCGACATAATAACTCCACATCTCCGACATAATAACTCCACATCTCCGACATAATAACTCCACACCTCCGACATAATAACTCCACATCTCCGACATAATAACTCCACATCTCCGACATAATAACTCCACATCTCCGACATAATAACTCCACACCTCCGACATAATAACTCCACAGCTCCGACATAAGAACTCCACACCTCTCCGACATAATAACTCCACATCTCCGACATAATAACTCCACATCTCCGACATAATAACTCCACACCTCCGACATAATAACTCCACATCTCCGACATAATAACTCCACATCTCCGACATAATAACTCCACACCTCCGACATAATAACTCCACATCTCCGACATAATAACTCCACATCTCCGACATAATAACTCCACATCTCCGACATAATAACTCCACATCTCCGACATAATAACTCCACATCTCCGACATAATAACTCCACACCTCCGACATAATAACTCCACATCTCCGACATAATAACTCCACATCTCCGACATAATAACTCCACATCTCCGACATAATAACTCCACACCTCCGACATAATAACTCCACATCTCCGACATAATAACTCCACACCTACGACATAATAACTCCACACCTCCGACATAATAACTCCACATCTCCGACATAATAACTCCACACCTCCGACATAATAACTCCACACCTCCGACATAATAACTCCACACCTTCGACATAATAACTCCACACCTCCGACATAATAACTCCACATCTCCGACATAATAACTACACACCTCCGACATAATAACTCCACATCTCCGACATAATAACTCCACACCTCCGACATAATAACTCCACATCTCCGACATAATAACTCCACACCTCCGACATAATAACTCCACACCTCCGACATAATAACTCCACATCTCCGACATAATAACTCCACATCTCCGACATAATAACTCCACACCTCCGACATAATAACTCCACACCTCCGACATAATAACTCCACACCTCCGACATAATAACTCCACACCTTCGACATAATAACTCCACATCTCCGACATAATAACTCCACACCTCCGACATAATAACTCCACATCTCCGACATAATAACTCCACATCTCCGACATAATAACTCCACACCTCCGACATAATAACTCCACACCTCCGACATAATAACTCCACACCTCCGACATAATAACTCCACACCTCCGACATAATAACTCCACACCTCCGACATAATAACTCCACACCTCCGACATAATAACTCCACACCTTCGACATAATAACTCCACACCTCCGACATAATAACTCCACATCTCCGACATAATAACTCCACACCTCCGACATAATAACTCCACATCTCCGACATAATAACTCCACACCTCCGACATAATAACTCCACACCTCCGACATAATAACTCCACATCTCCGACATAATAACTCCACATCTCCGACATAATAACTCCACACCTCCGACATAATAACTCCACACCTCCGACATAATAACTCCACACCTCCGACATAATAACTCCACACCTTCGACATAATAACTCCACATCTCCGACATAATAACTCCACACCTCCGACATAATAACTCCACATCTCCGACATAATAACTCCACATCTCCGACATAATAACTCCACACCTCCGACATAATAACTCCACACCTCCGATATAATAACTCCACACCTCCGACATAATAACTGCACACCTCCGACATAATAACTTCACATCTCCGACATAATAACTCCACACCTCCGACATAATAACTCCACATCTCCGACATAATAACTCCACATCTCCGACATAATAACTCCACACCTCCGACATAATAACTCCACATCTCCGACATAATAACTCCACATCTCCGACATAATAACTCCACACCTCCGACATAATAACTCCACACCTCCGACATAACTCCACACCTCCGACATAATAACTCCACACCTTCGACATAATAACTCCACATCTCCGACATAATAACTCCACACTTTCGACATAATAACTCCACATCTCCGACATAATAACTCCACATCTCCGACATAATAACTCCACACCTCCGACATAATAACTTCACACCTTCGACATAATAACTCCACATCTCCGACATAATAACTCCACACTTTCGACATAATAACTCCACATCTCCGACATAATAACTCCACATCTCCGACATAATAACTCCACACCTCCGACATAATAACTCCACACCTCCGACATAATAACTCCACATCTCCGACATAATAACTCCACATCTCCGACATAATAACTCCACATCTCCGACATAATAACTCCACACCTCCGACATAATAACTCCACACCTCCGACATAATAACTCCACACCTCCGACATAATAACTCCACACCTCCGACATAATAACTCCACACCTCCGACATAATAACTCCACACCTCCGACATAATAACTCCACATCTCCGACATAATAACTCCACACCTCCGACATAATAACTCCACATCTCCGACATAATAACTCCACATCTCCGACATAATAACTCCACATCTCCGACATAATAACTCCACACCTCCGACATAATAACTCCACATCTCCGACATAATAACTCCACATCTCCGACATAATAACTCCACATCTCCGACATAATAACTCCACACCTCCGACATAAAAACTCCACACCTCCGACATAATAACTCCACACCTCCGACATAATAACTCCACACCTCCGACATAATAACTCCACATCTCCGACATAATAACTCCACACCTCCGACATAATAACTCCACACCTCCGACATAATAACTCCACATCTCCGACATAATAACTCCACATCTCCGACATAATAACTCCACACCTCCGACATAATAACTCCACATCTCCGACATAATAACTCCACATCTCCGACATAATAACTCCACATCTCCGACATAATAACTCCACACCTCCGACATAATAACTCCACATCTCCGACATAATAACTCCACACCTCCGACATAATAACTCCACATCTCCGACATAATAACTCCACATCTCCGACATAATAACTCCACACCTCCGACATAATAACTCCACATCTCCGACATAATAACTCCACACCTCCGACATAATAACTCCACACCTCCGACATAATAACTCCACACCTCCGACATAACTCCACATCTCCGACATAATAACTCCACATCTCCGACATAATAACTCCACACCTCCGACATAATAACTCCACATCTCCGACATAATAACTCCACACCTCCGACATAATAACTCCACATCTCCGACATAATAACTCCACACCTCCGACATAACTCCACATCTCCGACATAATAACTCCACACCTCCGACATAATAACTCCACATCTCCGACATAACTCCACACCTCCGACATAATAACTCCACATCTCCGACATAATAACTCCACACCTCCGACATAATAACTCCACATCTCCGACATAATAACTCCACAACTCCGACATAATAACTCCACATCTCCGACATAATAACTCCACATCTCCGACATAATAACTCCACATCTCCGACATAATAACTCCACACCTCCGACATAATAACTCCACATCTCCGACATAATAACTCCACATCTCCGACATAATAACTCCACATCTCCGACATAATAACTCCACACCTCCGACATAATAACTCCACATCTGCGACATAATAACTCCACATCTCCGACATAATAACTCCACACCTCCGACATAATAACTCCACATCTCCGACATAATAACTCCACATCTCCGACATAATAACTCCACATCTCCGACATAATAACTCCACACCTCCGACATAATAACTCCACATCTCCGACATAATAACTCCACATCTCCGACATAATAACTCCACACCTCCGACATAATAACTCCACATCTCCGACATAATAACTCCACATCTCCGACATAATAACTCCACATCTCCGACATAATAACTCCACACCTCCGACATAATAACTCCACATCTCCGACATAATAACTCCACATCTCCGACATAATAACTCCACACCTCCGACATAATAACTCCACATCTCCGACATAATAACTCCACATCTCCGACATAATAACTCCACATCTCCGACATAATAACTCCACACCTCCGACATAATAACTCCACATCTCCGACATAATAACTCCACATCTCCGACATAATAACTCCACACCTCCGACATAATAACTCCACATCTCCGACATAATAACTCCACATCTCCGACATAATAACTCCACATCTCCGACATAATAACTCCACACCTCCGACATAATAACTCCACATCTCCGACATAATAACTCGACATAATAACTCCACATCTCCGACATAATAACTCCACATCTCCGACATAATAACTCCACAATAACTCTCCGAAATAATAACTCCACATCTCCGACATAATAACTCCACATCTCCGACATAATAACTCCACACCTCCGACATAATAACTCCACACCTCCGACATAATAACTCCACACCTCCGACATAATAACTCCACATCTCCGACATAATAACTCCACACCTCCGACATAATAACTCCACATCTCCGACATAATAACTCCACACCTCCGACATAATAACTCCACATCTCCGACATAATAACTCCACATCTCCGACATAATAACTCCACATCTCCGACATAATAACTCCACACCTCCGACATAATAACTCCACATCTCCGACATAATAACTCCACACCTCCGACATAATAACTCCACACCTCCGACATAATAACTCCACATCTCCGACATAATAACTCCACACCTCCGACATAATAACTCCACATCTCCGACATAATAACTCCACACCTCCGACATAATAACTCCACATCTCCGACATAATAACTCCACATCTCCGACATAATAACTCCACATCTCCGACATAATAACTCCACATCTCCGACATAATAACTCCACACCTCCGACATAATAACTCCACATCTCCGACATAATAACTCCACACCTCCGACATAATAACTCCACACCTCCGACATAATAACTCCACATCTCCGACATAATAACTCC
>NC_091313.1:7274645-7294645 GCF_038502225.1 Cherax quadricarinatus | reverse complement strand
GAATCGAAGCAGTTTACACAAGATAATTAGCGTTCGATATTTAGGTGTCGGACGATTGAAAAGTCGTGACAGAGTTAACGTCTCGCATAGCAGGCAGCTAGATCCCACAAAGACATGTCAACCCACCGGACACTTCAACGAACAATGTGGTAGCTCGTAGAGGTTAACAGAAGGCTGGCACTCTCGCACTCACACAAACAGGTATAGAAACAGGACATGTATAGACTGTAATCACAGCCACATGAGTGGCCAGGTGGCCCTTTATCTTCTGCGTGGTACAGGTGACCTAAAGTGCACCTGCAGTTCATAAAAGGCAAAGCAATTTCGTACACAATAAACTGAACACCACTGAGATAAATAACTTTGAAATAAATATTTCTTTATATTATGTTAAAGAAGAAGAGCCAGGAGAAGGCATGACAGGTAACACTTGTAAAAAACAATAAACAAGTAACAGAATGTAAAGAACAAATAAGAACATAAGAAAGAAGGAACACTGCAACAGGCCTACTGACCCATGCGGAGCAAGTCCATGTCCCCCCCCCCCGGATTATCCCAATGACTCCCCCCCCAGATAAGCCCAATGACCCACCCAGTCTGGTCACCTCCACTCAAGGATGGAGCACGGCACCAGACCCAGCAGCACAAGCTAGTCAGGTCCAACTCACACCCACCCATGTATTTATCTAACCTATTTTTAAAACCACGTTTTAGCCTGAATAACTGTACTCGGGAGTTTGTTCCACCCATCCACAACTCTATTACCAAACCAGTGCTTTCCTATATCCTTCATGAATCTGAATTTTTCCAACTTGAAACCATTGCTGCGAGTCCTGTCTTGGCTGGAAATTTTCAGCACACTATTTACATCCTCTTTATTTATTCCTGTTTTCCATTTATACACCTCGATCATATTTCCCCTAATTCTACGCCTTTCGAGAGAGTGGATTCAGGGCCCTCAGTCTATCCTCATAGGGAAGATTTCTGATACAGTCAAAGGACTGCTGCAAATATTCAAGGAACCAAGTGTCAAGTGACCTAACGAAACATACTCCTGACCTAACGAAACCTACATGACATAAGGGTAGTTCCTGGGGGGGGGCAGAAAGCGGCGCTGAGGTAACATAACTATACAAACACGCTCATACACAAGCAAGCAACCTACACCAGTCATACACATATTCACACTGGAATTTCTTTGATGAATCGAACTTTTTTCTCAAACTGAAAATGTGACGCAATTACATAGCAATATGTGAAGCAAGTTAGAATGAAAGTACTTAAATTTCTGGATTGCCTTTAATATGCTTTGGGAGTCTAAAATAACAACAGATGAGGAACCTAACATGGCTGCACTGTGAATGACGGCGGAGAAAAGTACATACAACTTTTCCGTGAAAAATACTGTCCTTAGATTACGTACTCTGTTTAAAATGCTATCGCGTACCCAAGGCCATTTAAAGATTTGGAATCCTCTTTGTATACCGCCGTGACATACGAATGCAATTGAAAGTGTTGAATAAAGCAAGAGATCATAGCAGAAACTGAAGAGGGAAGAGGAAGGAGCAAGCCTGACTCACCAGGACTTTCCAGGAAGGGCGGAAAATGTAAGATACAAGGTAATCAGTAGAGGAGACGTCAAACACAACCCATATTCCCATTCCCTCCTCTCCTTAATTAAGATACAAGGTGACAGTAAAGTCTGGGTAGATCAAGAATGTTATCATAGTTTAAACAAAAGACTAAAGGGACGTAATACATGATAGCAACAATAAAGGAATTAGCTTCATTAATGCCAACAATTATTCTGTATGTAAAAGGATTGTGAAGATAATGGACGCGAGCAAAATAAAGGAGATAACAGGCATCATATTAATCCGTCACAGTAGGGACGCTAGTCATTGTGTACACGTTAGTCACTGTGTACACACTGGTCACTGTGTACACGCTAGTCACTGTGTACACGCTAGTCACTGTGTACACGCTTGTCACTGTGTACACACTGGTCACTGTGTACACACTGGTCACTGTGTACACACCAGTCACTGTGTACACAAGTCACTGTGTACACGCTCTCCACTGAGGAAATGTCTCTCCTACCAGTAGCTTCCTCAGTCCAATACACAGAAGAACCATAGAAGATTTATAGCGAGGAAGTCACTGTGGCGATACGTTTCCTCAATAAAGATTCCCTAACGTTGGACACGTGTTTCATTCTTCAACTGGTCTGTTTTCTAGACCATTTCCATCACAAGCTCTCCACCTGGTCCTCGCCAAAGCTCATCTTGACGATATGGACTGGTGAGCCGCAGTTTGGCTTCTCTGAAAAGCCCAAAGACTCCACTGAACGGTCATCCAATAGCTAATATGTTCTCCGTTTATTCTGGTAAACAAACACAGTTCCTACTCCTCTTCAGACTTACCATCCTCGTCTACAACAAACTGTTCTTGCTCTTGGAGTGTTGCATCGCTATTGGGCCGTGCGGACGTGCTGCGCAGTAGCTCCTGATTGAGTTGGCTTTTGCGCAGTGTTGACGTGTACTTAGCTCTGTGAAGACCTGTTTGCACGCTCTCTACGAATTGAAGCAAGATGCCCTCCATCGAGCAACTTTACCAACAGCTTAAAGAAGAATTGAGGATGGCGAAGATGGAGATTCGGCGACTGACCGAGGAAAACAAGAAGATTCGTAGTAGTCCTCCTGTTTTGAGTCCTCAGGTCAAGAAAGGAAACTGGTCAGTGGCTGGACAGCAGGGAACGAAGTTGACGATCAAGAAGACGAATGGAAAGGTAGAAACGATGAAGAAGAAAGAGACTGCCGTGGGAACTGTTGTGGAAACATCTAATACATTCTCAGTGCTACCCGACGAATGTGAGTCGACTACTGGGAACATCACGACGAAGGACACCAAGGAAGGTAAGAATATTGTTGTTGTTGGGGATAGCCAAGTTAGGTATATGGATAGGGCGTTCTGCTTGAAGGACAGGAGTAGGAGACAGAGAGTTTGCTTTCCTGGGGCTGGGATGGAGGATATTGTTAGCCGTCTGGATGACATCATGAGAGGTAATGGGAGCAATCCTATTATCTGTCTCAGTGCTGGAGGCAACGATGTTGGCAGACGTAGGAGTGAAGACCTGATTAGCAGGTATAGGTCAGCAATAGAAATAATTAGGAGTAAGGGTGGGAACCCTGTCATACGTGGTATTTTTCCAAGGAGAGGAGTTGGAAATGAATGGTTGTCCAGGGCAATTGGTGTCAATTGCTGGCTGGACAAATACTGTAAGGAAAATGCGGTAACATTCATTGACAACTGGGACCTCTTCTATGGCAGAAATGACATGTATGCCAGGGATGGGGTTCACTTATCTAGGTCTGGGGTGGTAGCACTGGCAACTGCAGTGGAGGGAGCAGTTAGGACTTTAAGCTAGGAATAGTTAGTGGTATGGGTTTTGGCAGGAAAACAGTGAAGTCCCAGTGTAGTAATATTACGAGTTCTAGGGGAACTAGTAATAAGCAGAACGAGGTAGATATTGAAAAGTCAGGGACTTTGGGTGATAAGGACAGTAATAGGTTTAGTAGAAAAACAGAAATGAGCAGGAAGGGTAAAGAGAAAGGAGAGTCTTTCAATGTTTATTATGCTAATTGCCGTAGTGCTAGGAATAAGATGGACGAGTTGAGACTAGTTGCTAGTGCAGGTAACATTGATGTATTTGCCTTAACTGAGACGTGATTTAATTCAAAAAGTCGGGACATGCCTGCGGAATGTCATATTCAGGGTTTTAAATTGTTCCAAGTAGATAGAAGTATCGGGAAGGGGGGTGGGGTGGCATTGTATGTCCGAGATCGCTTGAACTGTTGCATAAAAACGGGTATTGAGTCTGAAGTAACGCATACAGAGTCTGTTTGGATAGAATTTTCAGAGGGGAATGAAAAACTGATTTTAGGAGTGATATACCGTCCCCCAAACTTAGATAGGGACCAAGGGAGACTACTTTGGGAGGAAATTGTTAAGGCCACAAGGCACGATAATGTAGTAATTCTAGGAGACTAACTTTAGTCATATTGATTGGAATTTCTTGACTGGGAATTTAGAATCATACGACTTCTTAGAAGTAGTTCAGGATTGTTTTTTGAAGCAGTTTGTGACAGAACCTACAAGGGGAAATAACCTGCTTGACTTAGTTATGGCAAACAATGAATCCCTTGTTAATAATTTAGAAATTTCAGAGGAACTGGGTGCTAGGGACCACAAATCAATTACATTTAGCATTGAATGGAAGTACGATAGTAGCGATAACTCAGTAACAGTCCCAGATTTTCGCTTAGCAGATTACGATGGGCTTAGAGAACACTTATCATCTGTTGACTGGGGTAACGAAGTGAGCTATCAATATGACAGTTTTCTGAACACTGTACATGCTGCTCAAAGAACGTTTATCCCATATAAAGAAATTAGATCAAATAGAAATGACCCAAAATGGATGAATAATAGGCTCAAATATCTACTAGGGCATAAGAAAGGAATTTATAGGCGTATCAAAAGAGGTGAGGGTCATCTTATGAATCAGTATATTGACATTAAGAGGGACATTAAAAAGGGGATAAGAAAAGCTAAAAGGGACTATGAAATTAAAGTTGCTAGGGATTCTAAAACTAACCCAAAAAGTTTTTTCCAGGTCTATAGAACAAAAGTTAGAGATAAGATAGGTCCCCTTAAAAATAACTATGGGCACCTTACTGACAAAGAGAATGAAATGTGCTCGATTTTCAATAATTATTTTCTCTCAGTTTTTACACAGGAAGACACTAACAATATTCCAGTAATTAATTTTTATAGTGGGCTAGAAGAAGATAAATTATGTAACATCACAGTCACTAGTGAAATGGTTGTGAAGCAGATAGACAGACTGAAGCAAAATAAGTCGCCGGGTCCTGATGAGGTTTTTTTCAAGGGTTCTTAAGGAATGCAAAATGGAACTCTGTGAACCATTAACTAATATTTTTAATTTATCTCATCAAACAGGTGTAGTGTCTGATATGTGGAAGATGGCTAATGTAATTCCTATTTTTAAAACAGGGGACAAGTCGTTACCGTCAAATTACCGCCCAATAAGCCTGACCTCAATTGTAGGCAAATTACTAGAGTCAATTATAGCTGAGATTATAAGAAGCCATCTCGATAAGCATAGCTTGATTAATGATACTCAGCATGGATTCACAAGAGGCCGGTCTTGTCTAACTAATTTATTAACTTTCTTCAGTAAAGCTTTTGAGGCTGTTGACCACGATAAAGAATTTGATATTATTTACTTAGATTTTAGTAAGGCTTTTGATAGAGTTCCGCACCATAGACTGTTAAAGAAAGTGGCAGCTCATGGCATTGGGGGAAAAGTGCTCTCGTGGATCGAGTCATGGCTCACTGACAGGAAGCAGAGAGTGTCCATAAATGGGGTTAAATCCGAGTGGGGATCTGTAACAAGTGGCGTTCCACAGGGATCAGTCTTGGGCCCGTTGTTGTTTATAATATATATCAATGATCTTGATGAGGGAATTACAAGTGATATGAGCAAATTCGCCGATGACACAAAGATAGGTAGGATAATTGATTCAAACGTAGATGTTATGGAACTTCAGGAGGATTTAAACAAACTCTGTTCTTGGTCAGAAAAGTGGCAGATGCAGTTCAATGTAGATAAATGCAAGGTTCTGAAGCTTGGGAGTGCCCATAACCCTAGTACTTATAAGTTAAATGATGTAGAACTTAGCCATACAGATTGCGAAAAGGACTTGGGGGTTATGGTGAGCAGCAACCTTAAACCAAGACAGCAATGCCTAAGCGTACGTAATAAGGCAAATAGATTACTGGGATTTATATCAAGAAGTGTAAGCAACAGAAGTCCAGAGGTCATACTGCAGCTTTATACATCATTAGTAAGGCCTCACCTAGATTATGCAGCTCAGTTCTGGTCTCCATATTACAGAATGGACATAAATTCGTTAGAAAACATTCAGCGTAGGATGACTAAATTAATACATAGCATTAGAAATCTTCCTTATGAAGAAAGATTGAAGACTCTTAAGCTACATTCACTTGTTAGACGAAGAATGAGGGGAGACCTGATCGAAGTGTATAAGTGGAAGATAGGTATTAATAAAGGGGATATTAATAAGGTCTTGAGGATGTCTCTCCAAGAGAGAACCCGCAGTAATGGATTTAAATTAGATAAGTTTAGATTTAGAAAGGACATAGGAAAGTATTGGTTTGGAAATAGGGTAGTAGATGAGTGGAACAGTCTACCTAGTTGGGTTATTGAGGCTGGGACTTTGGGTAGTTTCAAATTTAGGTTGGATAAGTACATGAGTGGGAGGGGTTGGATTTGAGTGGGACTTTCACATCAGAGCTTATTTCTTGGGTGGCATTGAAAATTGGGTTGGGCAAATGTTTTGTTAGTGGGATGAATTGTAAAGGACCTGCCTAGTATGGGCCAACAGGCCTCCTGCAGTGTTCCTCCTTTCTTATGTTCTTAAGTTCTTATCCTTCTCCTGTTCCTTGTCAACTACGGTAAGGGACGAAGACTTCTATTTAGAAGTATCTTTCAAAAGATTTAACAAAATTCGTCCCCAACAAAATATTCTTTACAATAAAGGTTGATCCTCGTGTGTCTAGTGACAACAGAGGAGTTTGGAAAGAATGGTCTGTGTAAGGCAACACCAGCACACGTGCAGAGAAAATAAATCCTGCCTCACAACCTTAATGGAGTTCGATGATTGGATGATTGAAGTCATGGAGGAGAGAGAAGCCTGGACAGAGCGTATTTTTAGACTGCTAGACGGCCTTTAAGGCTACACCAAACTACAAACTATTCCAAAACATAGAGAAACTTTTTTGGAAGTTAAAAAATGTGACCCAGTGGATAAAGAGAAAGAAAACACTTGATTCGTGAAGACCTAGTCACAATGTAGGAATATTAATGTCACGGGTCAGTAGGCCTGCTGCAGTGCACTTTCTTTCTTATGTTTTTAACTGAAAGAATCAGGCAGCGCCTGGAAGTAAGCATATTTGATTAGAGAAGGAGATCGATAGTTCCAGTTCCTTTAATAGTGTAAAGTAAGGAAGATATATACTGGAGAAAATGTAAAGTAAGGTAGGTGGGTGGTGGGGACAATAAGGTAGGTGGGTGTTGGGGATAGTAAGGCAGGTGTGTGCTAAGGACAATAAGGCAGGTGGGTGGTGGGGAGAGTAAGGCAGGTGGGTGGTGGGGACAATATGGCAGGTGGGTGGTGGGGAGAATATGGCAGGTGGGTGGTGGGGAGAATATGGCAGGTGGGTGGTGGGGACAGTAAGGCAGGTGGTTGGTGGGGACAGTAAGGCAGGTGGTTGGTGGGGACAGTAAGGCAGGTGGTTGGTGGGGACAGTAAGGCAGGTGGTTGGTGGGGACAATATGGCAGGTGGGTGGTGGGGAGAATATGGCAGGCGGGTGGTGGGGACAGTACGGCAGGTGGTTGGTGGGGACAATAAGGCAGGTGGTTGGCGGGGACAGTAAGACAGGTGGTTGGTGGGAACATTAAAGCAGGTGGGTGCCGACAGGTCAGTACTAGCAACACATCAAGATAAATCATGACTGGACAGAGCTATGCACAGCACCAAACATTCTCAACAACAGTTTTGTCCTGTGCCCGAGTCTCGGCCTCCCAGCTCAGGCTGACAGACCTCCCAGCTCAGGCTGACAGACCTCCCAGCTCAGGCTGACAGACCTCCCAGCTAAGGGTGACAGATTTCTTTATCTGGTTTACGAATCCCATATTGTGTGACGGGGTACAAGAAGAAAATACACCTAACCTCGTTGCCACACTCTACCCATCATAGGGACTCGCACCAGCAGCACGCTGCTGACATACCCAATTTTGTTTATTAAGAAAAATCTCTCTCAGTGTTTTTCACCCAGTCTCTCGTGTCACGTAATAGGATTGTTCAGTTAGTCAACAGAGAGATGTCTCCTTTTTTTGACGAGAGATCGAATTCAGGCCCCTTTTATGTTTTGATAGTAGATTAACAGTGACTTATATTGCTCGTTATATTATCAGATCCCTTTATTGATAACGTTTGACCTAACTGGGTGGATCATCTCTCTCTTTCTCGTTTTCTTTGTCTCTATGTCTCTTTCGTTCTCTTTCTCTCTCTCTCCCCCTCTCTCTCTCTCTCTCTCTCTCTCTCTCTCTCTCTCTCTCTCTCTCTCTCTCTCTCTCTCTCTCTCTCTCTCTCTCTCTCTCTCTCTCTCTTTTCTCTTTTCTCTTTTCTCTTTCTCTCTCTCTATTTCGTCCCGGTGCTTGGTGTGCTGAAGGTCAAACTCATGAGCGCAGACTGTCCGGGACTATCAATAACCTTGTCACTGACTGACACTGTCACTAACTGACACTGACTGACACCGTCACTGACACCGTCGTTGACACTCCCTGACTATCACTCGCTGACACTCCTTGACTCACTCGCTCATTGTCTCACTGACTCACTTCCTGTCTTACTCACTCATTCCTCACAATATTACATAACAAACTCTGCGCTACATTTAGTAATATATTTCAGTATATTACACTGACTACATACCATCTTGTCTGGAATGTTTATTTTTTCTTTTCGTTGTTTCTGTGTTTTTGTTCTTTCATTCGTTATTTTTCTGTATTCGTTGTCTTTTCTTTTTTTAGTATTCGTTGTCTTTTTTATATTTCTTCCCTTTTTTTGTATTCGTTTCCTTGTTTTTTTATTCGTTGTAGTTTTTTTTTGTTTTGTTGCCTTGTTTTTATTAGTTGTCTTCTTGATTTTCATGTCGTTGTTCATTTTCTTGTACCTCTTTTTGATGTTGTTATTGTTATGTTTCCGGGGATGTGAGGTCAGGAGGGACATGCAGCTTCTGGGACGCGGGAGGCAGTCAAGTAAAATCCGAGGACTGAGAGGGGCATCTCCAGTTCCTTGGAACAAGAGCCATTCACTAGCATGGCCCACCACAGGGCTTATGGTACTATGGTGGGCCATGATAGCAGCAGTGCTCATATGTATGTGTTGATCTGTATGTGAATGTGTTCGCTCTGTGTTCACCTGTATATGTGTGTGTGTGTGTTCATTTGTATTTGTGTGTGTTCACATATATGTGTGTGTGTTCATTTGTATGTGTTAACTTGTATGTATTCACTTGTATGTGTTCACCTGTATGTGTTCATTTTTGTTTATGTGTTGACCTGCATGTGTATGTGTTCACTTGTAAGTGTATGTGTTCACCTGTATGTGTTCACTTGTAAGTGTATGTGTTCACCTGTATGTGTTCACTTGTACGTGTATTTGCTCACGTGTACGTGTATTTGTTCACTTGTAAATGTATTTGTTCACCTGTATGAGTTGTACCCTCCTGCATGAGCATATACTCACCCGTATGAGCATGTAGTAACCTGTACGAGCATGTACTCACCTGTATGAGCATGTGGTCACGCGTATGAGCATGTAGAAACCTGTATGAGCATGTACTTACCTGTATAAGCATTCACTTATACATTGTAAGTGTGTGTAAGGGGTTCCATACTGGTGCTGTGTATTCACAGCAACACATGCGGAGAAAAACACATCTGATTTTTGTTGTTGTTCAGGTTAGGTCAGGTCAGGTCAGATTAGGTTAGGTTAGGTTAGGTTAGGTTAGGCTAGGTTAGGTTAGGTTAGGTTAAGTTAGGTTAGGTTAGGTTAGGGTGGGTTAGGTCAGGTCAATATAGGTTAAGTTAGGTTAGGTTAGGTTAGGTTAGGTTAGGTTAGGTTAGGTTAGGTTAGGTTAGGTTAGGTTAGGTTAGGTTAGGTTAGGTTAGGTTAGGGTGGGTTAGGTCAGGTCAATATAGGTTAAGTTAGGTTAGGTTAGGTTAGGTCAGGTCAAGCCAGGTCAGGTCAGGTCAGGTCAGGTAAGGTTAGGTTAGGTTAGGTAAGGTTAGGTTAGGTTAGGTAAGGTAAGGTTAGGTTAGGTTAGGTTAGGTTAGGTTAGGTTAGGGTGGGTTAGGTCAGGTCAATATAGGTTAAGTTAGGTTAGGTTAGGTTAGGGTGGGTTAGGTCAGGTCAATATAGGTTAAGTTAGGTTAGGTTTGTAAGGAAACAGGACAAGTACTTCCTGACTCGGGTCTTAGTCATATGATAACCATCAGCTGCAGCTTTTGGTAAACTGACCGAGGCCTTCCGCTGGCTTACCAGTCCAACCCATTTAAAAATACTGTTTATAATTTATTGTTCGGGTTTCTAATGGCGGTTATCATAAATGCCATCCTTGCACAGGCTGCATCTAATATTAATTATACGCATTTGAGGATTGGGAAATAGGATGGGATTGGCGAGATGTTTACCCCAAGACACTTCTTAATTTCTTTTGCGGTCGGGGATTTTATCAGCAGTGATGAGAGCCGCGACTCTGACCACTGAAACTATGACAAATGTCTGTAAGGTTAATTTTCATTGCTTGAACATGAGTGTGTTTCATGCTGAGGCTGCATACTACTTTGTAGACCTTGGTATATTCGTATATTGAATTCTGACTTACTCTTTCTTGAGGTTCCTGATATGTGATCTTCGTTTTCATGTTGTGTCTTTCCTGCTGATTTTATGCAGGTAATCACCTCTGTTGATATGCTTGGTACTGCGCTCACCCCTAGGTTGCCAGTCTCTTCCTGCGGGACCTGTAGTCTTTGTTGCACGTTCTGTATTCCGTGTCCAATCTTTATTTTTCCTTCAGAATCCTGCACTTTCTGGTGTTGAATTTTAGTAACTATTGTCATACCAACTTCGCAGTTTATGCAGGTCATATTGTACTATGTCATTTCTCGTTTTTATTCTCATTAATTTCATATTTTGGTATCAGGAAGGTATGGTAAGAAGTTGATTCTCAAACTACTCCGTGAATATATTAGCTAGCACGGTTGATAAAGGCGAACCCATTAGCATTCCATTAACATGAATGTAAAAGAACTTTGCGTGTGAAATATCTGGGTAACATATAAGAATATTTCATCTGGCACGTTGCTTGCAAACTCCAAAAATAGTATAGGAGTCTCAGTGACGATAATTGTGGAGGAACATTTGTCACACTGGCCCATCCTGTCATTCTCTTTCTCACCATCATTCCTTGTCATTTTTTTTATCCATTGTAAGGCTTTTCCACTTATTTTCGCTACCTCGTCAAATTTTGGACAAGTTATTACGCAGTGCAGTATTGAATGCCTCCGTGTACTCCATGGACATGCAGCCATGAATCAATGCTATTTGTTCATTTATTTCACCTTGTTATATAAGTCACAGTCTTGTGAGACATGATTTACTGACTCTAAATCCTTGCTGGTCGGTATTTTTGAAATTCCTCTCCAGGTACTCCACTATTCTCCTTTTGATTATCTCCTTCATTATCTTCAATGTATGCATGTCCAGGACAGCAGCCTGTAATTCAGTGCTGTCTGTCTGTCTCTTTGCTCAAATAGTGGAGTTACTGTTACTGTTATTCATTGTTCTGGCAATTACCTTGTTTCCATTGATGTCTATACATTCTTGCTAGTAGTTCACATAATGCTCTCTCTTTCTCTTTCTCTTCGTCTCTCTCTCACTCTCTCTCTCTTTCTCTGTCTGTCTGTCTGTCTGTCTGTCTGTCTGTCTGTCTGTCTGTCTGTCTCTCTCTCTCTCTCTCTCTCTCCTCAGGATCCATAATGACATATTCTCGGGGTCACAGTGACTGATGTATCCAATTCACTCATTATTATTATAATCCAGGGAAGCAACTAAACGCATGAAGGTCAGACAGGATGTGGGGAGTGGATAGTTATCAGCCTTGATGCAAGGGAAGGATAGGTGCAGTTTCTTGCATCAAGTGCTCTTCAGCAGCGTCTAGGCACTTACTTCCCTTGAAGGGTTTTCATTTAGTTGGTTCTGTATATGATCGTCATTTGTGTGGAAGGAATCCAGTAACTACTGCTTATGTTGCTGGTGACTACTTGAATCACTTCGTAATTTCCTTGCAGATTTCCTTGCAGCAGTTTTTTTTCAGTCCACTAAGTCGTTGTCAAACAGCAGTTACCTTGCCATTGCGTATCTGAGTCAAGTTTTTTTGAATACCTCTCTATTTTCTGATATCCTCAAGTTTCTGCAATTACTCGATACTCTCGTGTCATGTCTTAGCTTCTCTGCAGGTTGGGCAGACTGTAGCTTCTCTTTTCTCACCATTACTGTTTCTTTTGTGTATGATTCTCCCTCTTCGTCATTCCTTCCCTCACTTTTTAATTTAATTTCTATTTTAAGGTTGCTCTCTTTTTTTTGTGTTTTACTTCTTTCTAAACTCTCTATACATGTTTCTCCCTCCATCCTATATATGTACTTCTTCCTCCACCTTCTCTCTCCTCTTCTCCCTCCACCTTCTCTCTCCTTTTATCCCGTCATACTCTCCATACACCTTCTCTGTCCTCCTCTCCCGTCATACTCTCGCTCCACTTTCTCTCACGCACTTCCATACTTCAAACACAGAGAGAGAACAATTTTCTTATCGACTTGATGCTAAAGTGTGTGAGAGTGTGAGAGAGAGAGAGAGAGAGAGAGAGAGAGAGAGAGAGAGAGAGAGAGAGAGAGAGAGAGAGAGAGAGAGAGAGAGAGAGAGAGAGAGAAAGAGAGAGACTGAGCGAGACTGACTAATATAGCTGTGAGTTCATTTAGCGTGCTATGCTTGAATACTACAGTAGAGGTAATTCCCTATAGTGTAGCAGTATCAGCGTGGTCACAATAATCCCAGTATCTGGCATGTCGCTCTCCCTCCCTCCCTCTCTCCCTCTCTCTCTCTCTCTCTCTCTCTCTCTCTCTCTCTCTCTCTCTCTCTCTCTCTCTCTCTCTGTGTGCCTCAGGTCTCCTGGTGGAAGCTCAGCTACTTGCAAGCTAATCCTAGAAATGTGACTTTTTTCTGGTACTGAAGTTATTTTGGTGAGTGGACGGAGGGAGCAGCGTTAAGACCAGACCAGCATAGACATCCAGCACGTATAGTACTGTCATTCCTCTCCCGAATTCTCCTGACTCTAGTTCTACGTTTTATGGTACGGATGACGCCACACAGAACGCAATCTTATTCGCTTTTATTCTTTCTCTTCCTCTTCCTCCTCTCCATCACTCTCTTTCTCCCCCTTTTTTTTCTTCCTCTACCCCTCTTCAAACTCCCTTCCTCTGTCTCTTCTTGCCCTCTCCCTTTCTCACAGGATCCAGCGCATTATCTTATTGGCCAGACAGTAATATAAATATATATAGATATATATATATAGATATATATATATATATATATATATATATATATATATATATATATATATATATCAAATTAGACTGTCACACTCATGTATAATTCAGAAAACTAACATTTTTTAAATAGATCATTAATAAAAATAAATGTTTCGATCCTCACACAAAGACCATCATCAGCAACAATACAGAACACATCTATGAAGTTGTACACTGAGGAATGTTAATAATGAAAATGTGTTCAGTTATCGTATGTTACCATGATCTTGTGTTACCATGATCTTGTGTTACCATGATCTTGTGTTACCATAAACCATACCCCCGGCCGGGATTGAACCCGCGGTCATAGAGTCTCAAAACTCCAGCCCGTCGCGTTAGCCACTAGACCAGCTAGCCACAATAAGATTCATCCAACTAGGATTTCTTGAGTCATGTTGACGGCAGTGAAGGGACTTGAGCTAGAGTTCGTCACGGCCACGCTAGCTGGAGATTCGTCTGTAAAAACTTGCATTTGTGGTCACAGAGGTGCCTGTGCTAACTTTCCTATGGTGTAGAAATATACCTAGTTGGATGAATCTTATTGTGGCTAGCTGGTCTAGTGGCTAACGCGACGGGCTGGAGTTTTGAGACTCTATGACCGCGGGTTCAATCCCGGCCGGGGGTATGGTTTATTTGCAATCGTGTCATTACGATTTCTTGAGTCTTGTGTTACCATGATCTTGGTTGAGAAGTTGGAGCGCCAGCGTGGTCGTCTCCGCCGTGTCTGCTCTCCACTCTCCTGACAGCCTATAATACGGGATAACTTTCGTCAGGGTAGACAACTGTTTTTATTGTAACTGCAATTTGTGCGATAAATTGTTTTAGTTGCGGCCAAACAACATTTTAATGTATACTTTTAACATGCTAGAATACATTATGAGATTATTTAATAGATGTTTCGTGTTGAATCATCGGCCTAATATACACATGTCAGTATAAACATTGTTTGCCATATAAATTTAACAAGAATTCTATAGACATTTATTTCGCCTACTGTCTTCTTTAAAAATAAATTCATGCTAATTTTATGTGGAAAAAACACGATATATTTTTGTGATGGTAAAATGTTAATAGTTATTGATAATTTCCTGATTACATACAGTAAGACAAGAGCTAATGTTATGTTAAAATAAACATCAGAATTGTGAAAATGGATGTGTGTGTGTGTGTGTGTGTGTGTGTGTGTGTGTGTGTGTGTGTGTGTGTGTGTGTGTGTGTGTGTGTGTGTGTGTGTGTGTGTGTGTGTGTGTGTGTGTGTGTGTGTGTGTGTGTGTGTGTGTGTGTGTGTGTGTGTGTGTGTGCGTGTGTGTGTGTGTGTGTGTGTGTGTGTGTGTGTGTGTGTTTGTGTGTGTTTGTGTGTGTGTGCGTGTGTGTGCGTGTGTGTGCGTGTGTGCGTGCGTGCGTGTGTGTGTGTTTGTGTGTGTGTGTGTGTGTGTGCGCGTGTGTGTGTAATCACCTAGTTGAGGTTGCGGGGGTCGAGTCCGAGCTCCTGGCCCCGCCTCTTCACTGATCGCTACTAGGTCACTCTCCCTGAGCCGTGAGCTTTATCGTACCTCTGCTTAAAGCTATGTATGGATCCTGCCTCCACTACATCGCTTCCCAAACTATTCCACTTACTGACTACTCTGTGGCTGAAGAAATACTTCCTAATATCCCTGTGATTCATCTGTGTCTTCAGCTTCCAACTGTGTCCCCTTATTACTGTGTCCAATCTCTGGAACATCCTGTCTTTGTCCACCTTGTCAATTCCTCTCAGTATTTTGTATGTCGTTATCATGTCCCCCCTATCTCTCCTGTCCTCCAGTGTCGTCAGGTTGATTTCCCTTAACCTCTCCTCGTAGGACATACCTCTTAGCTCTGGGACTAGTCTTGTTGCAAACCTTTGCACTTTCTCTAGTTTCTTTACGTGCTTGGCTAGGTGTGGGTTCCAAACTGGTGCCGCATACTCCAATATGGGCCTAACGTACACGGTGTACAGGGTCCTGAATGATTCCTTATTAAGATGTCGGAATGCTGTTCTGAGGTTTGCTAGGCGCCCATATGCTGCAGCAGTTATTTGGTTGATGTGCGCTTCAGGAGATGTGCCTGGTGTTATACTCACCCCAAGATCTTTTTCCTTGAGTGAGGTTTGTAGTCTCTGGCCCCCTAGACTGTACTCCCTCTGCTGTCTTCTTTGCCCTTCCCCAATCTTCATGACTTTGCACTTGGTGGGATTGAACTCCAGGAGCCAATTGCTGGACCAGGTCTGCAGCCTGTCCAGATCCCTTTGTAGTTCTGCCTGGTCTTCGATCGAGTGAATTCTTCTCATCAACTTCACGTCATCTGCAAACAGGGACACCTCAGAGTCTATTCCTTCCGTCATGTCGTTCACAAATACCAGAAACAGCACTGGTCCTAGGACTGACCCCTGTGGGACCCCGCTGGTCACAGGTGCCCACTCTGACACCTCGCCACGTACCATGACTCGCTGCTGTCTTCCTGACAAGTATTCCCTGATCCATTGTAGTGCCTTCCCTGTTATCCCTGCTTGGTCCTCCAGTTTTTGCACCAATCTCTTGTGTGGAACTGTGTCAAACGCCTTCTTGCAGTCCAAGAAAATGCAATCCACCCACCCCTCTCTCTCTTGTCTTCCTGCTGTCACCATGTCATAGAACTCCAGTAGGTTTGTGACACAAGATTTCCCGTCCCTGAAACCATGTTGGCTGCAGTTGATGAGATCGTTCCTTTCTAGGTGTTCCACCACTCTTCTCCTGATAATCTTCTCCATGATTTTGCATACTATACATGTCAGTGACACTGGTCTGTAGTTTAATGCTTCATGTCTGTCTCCTTTTTTAAAGATTGGGACTACATTTGCTGTCTTCCATGCCTCAGGCAATCTCCCTGTTTCGATAGATGTATTGAATATTGTTGTTAGGGGTACACATAGCGCCTCTGCTCCCTCTCTCAATACCCATGGGGAGATGTTATCTGGCCCCATTGCCTTTGAGGTATCTAGCTCACTCAGAAGCCTCTTCACTTCTTCCTCGGTTGTGTGCACTGTGTCCAGCACATGGTGGTGTGCCCCACCTCTCCGTCTTTCTGGAGCTCCTTCTGTCTCCTCTGTGAACACTTCTTTGAATCTCTTGTTGAGTTCCTCACATACTTCACGGTCATTTCTTGTTGTCTCTCCTCCTTCCTTCCTTAGCCTGATTACCTGGTCCTTGACTGTTGTTTTCCTCCTGATGTGGCTGTACAACAGTTTCGGGTCAGATTTGGCTTTCGCTGCTATGTCGTTTTCATATTGTCTTTGGGTCTCCCTTCTTATCTGTGCATATTCGTTTCTGGCTCTACGACTGCTCTCCTTATTCTCCTGGGTCCTTTGCCTTCTATATTTCTTCCATTCCCTAGCACACTTGGTTTTTGCCTCCCTGCACCTTTGGGTAAACCATGGGCTCATCCTGGCTTTTTCATTATTCCTGTTACCCTTGGGTACAAACCTCTCCTCAGCCTCCTTGCATTTTGTTGCTTAAATGGAGAGTTAGAGGTATTGGGAAGATGGAAGGAATATTTTGAGGAATTGTTAAATGTTGATGAAGATAGGGAAGCTGTGATTTCGTGTATAGGGCAAGGAGGAATAACATCTTGTAGGAGTGAGGAAGAGCCAGTTGTGAGTGTGGGGGAAGTTCGTGAGGCAGTAGGTAAAATGAAAGGGGGTAAGGCAGCCGGGATTGATGGGATAAAGATAGAAATGTTAAAAGCAGGTGGGGATATAGTTTTGGAGTGGTTGGTGCAATTATTTAATAAATGTATGGAAGAGGGTAAGGTACCTAGGGATTGGCAGAGAGCATGCATAGTTCCTTTGTATAAAGGCAAAGGGGATAAAAGAGAGTGCAAAAATTATAGGGGGATAAGTCTGTTGAGTGTACCTGGTAAAGTGTATGGTAGAGTTATAATTGAAAGAATTAAGAGTAAGACGGAGAATAGGATAGCAGATGAACAAGGAGGCTTTAGGAAAGGTAGGGGGTGTGTGGACCAGGTGTTTACAGTGAAACATATAAGTGAACAGTATTTAGATAAGGCTAAAGAGGTCTTTGTGGCATTTATGGATTTGGAAAAGGCGTATGACAGGGTGGATAGGGGGGCAATGTGGCAGATGTTGCAAGTGTATGGTGTAGGAGGTAGGTTACTGAAAGCAGTGAAGAGTTTTTACGAGGATAGTGAGGCTCAAGTTAGAGTATGTAGGAAAGAGGGAAATTTTTTTCCCAGTAAAAGTAGGCCTTAGACAAGGATGTGTGATGTCACCGTGGTTGTTTAATATATTTATAGATGGGGTTGTAAGAGAAGTAAATGCGAGGGTCTTGGCAAGAGGCGTGGAGTTAAAAGATAAAGAATCACACACAAAGTGGGAGTTGTCACAGCTGCTCTTTGCTGATGACACTGTGCTCTTGGGAGATTCTGAAGAGAAGTTGCAGAGATTGGTGGATGAATTTGGTAGGGTGTGCAAAAGAAGAAAATTAAAGGTGAATACAGGAAAGAGTAAGGTTATGAGGATAACAAAAAGATTAGGTGATGAAAGATTGAATATCAGATTGGAGGGAGAGAGTATGGAGGAGGTGAACGTATTCAGATATTTGGGAGTGGACGTGTCAGCGGATGGGTCTATGAAAGATGAGGTGAATCATAGAATTGATGAGGGAAAAAGAGTGAGTGGTGCACTTAGGAGTCTGTGGAGACAAAGAACTTTGTCCTTGGAGGCAAAGAGGGGAATGTATGAGAGTATAGTTTTACCAACGCTCTTATATGGGTGTGAAGCATGGGTGATGAATGTTGCAGCGAGGAGAAGGCTGGAGGCAGTGGAGATGTCATGTCTGAGGGCAATGTGTGGTGTGAATATAATGCAGAGAATTCGTAGTTTGGAAGTTAGGAGGAGGTGCGGGATTACCAAAACTGTTGTCCAGAGGGCTGAGGAAGGGTTGTTGAGGTGGTTCGGACATGTAGAGAGAATGGAGCGAAACAGAATGACTTCAAGAGTGTATCAGTCTGTAGTGGAAGGAAGGCGGGGTAGGGGTCGGCCTAGGAAGGGTTGGAGGGAGGGGGTAAAGGAGGTTTTGTGTGCGAAGGGCTTGGACTTCCAGCAGGCATGCGTGAGCGTGTTTGATAGGAGTGAATGGAGACAAATGGTTTTTAATACTTGACGTGCTGTTGGAGTGTGAGCAAAGTAACATTTATGAAGGGATTCAGGGAAACCGGCAGGCCGGACTTGAGTCCTGGAGATGGGAAGTACAGTGCCTGCACTCTGAAGGAGGGGTGTTAATGTTGCAGTTTAAAAACTGTAGTGTAAAGCACCCTTCTGGCAAGACAGTGATGGAGTGAATGATGGTGAAAGTTTTTCTTTTTCGGGCCACCCTGCCTTGGTGGGAATCGGCCGGTGTGATAATAAAAAAAAAAAAATAATAATATTCCATCATCTCATTAACTGGCTTCCCTGCCAGTTCTCTGCCCCACTGAACCCCGTTCAGGAAGTTCCTCATTCCTATGTAGTCCCCTTTCTTGTAGTTTGGCTTCATTCGTCCTGGTCTTCCTGCTTCTCCCTCCACTTGTAGCTCTACTGTGTATTCGAAGCCTGTGTGTGTGTGTGTGTGTGCGTGTGCGTGTGTGTGTGTGTGTGTGTGCGTGTGCGTGTGTGTGTGTGTGTGTGTGTGTGTGTGTGTGTGTGTGTGTGTGTGAGTGTGTGTGTGTGTGTGCGTGTGTGTGTGTGTGTGTGTGCGTGTGTGTGTGTGTGTGTGTGTGTGTGTGTGTGTGTGTGTGTGTGTGTGTGTGTGTGTGTGTGTGTGTGCTCACCTAGATGTTGTTGCAGGGGTAGAGTCACAGCTCCTGGCCCCGACTTTTCACTTGTCGCTACTAGATCACTCTTCCTGCTCCATGAGCTTTATCATACCTCTTCTTGAAGCTATGTATGGATCCTGCCTCCACTACATCACTTGCCAGGCTATTCCACTTCCTGACAACTCTGTGACTGAAGAAATGCTTCCTAACATCCCTGTGATTCATCTGAGCCTTCAACTTCCAACTGTGACCCCTTGTTGCTGAGTCCCATCTCTGGCACATCTTGTCTCTGTCCACCTTGTCAATTCCTCTCAGGATTTTATATGTCGTTTCCATATCCCCCTTACCTCTCCTGTCCTCCAGTGTCGTCAAGTCAATTTCCCTTAACCTCTCCTCATAGGACATACCCCTTAGCTCTAGGACTAGTCTTGTTGCAAACCTTTGCACTTTCTCTAGTTACCTTACGTGCTTGGCTAGGTGTGGGTTCCAAACTGGTGCTGCATACTCCAATATGGGCCTTACGTACACAATGTACAGGGTCCTGAACGATTCCTTGTTAAGATGTTGGAATTCTGTTCTTAGGCTTGCTAGGCGCCCGCATGCTGTAGCAGTTATTTGGTTGATGTGCGCCTCAGGAGATGTGCCTGGTGTTATACTCACCCCAAGATCCTTTTCCTTGAGTGCGGTTTGTAGTCTCTGGCTCCCTAGACTGTACTCCTTCTGCGGTCTTCTTTACCTTTCCCCAATCTTCATGACTTTGCACTTGATGGGGTTGAACTCCGGGAGCCAGTTGCTGGACTAGGCTTGCAGCCTGTCCAGACCCCTTTGTAGTTCTGCCTGGTCTTCATCCGATTGGATTTTTCTCATCAACT
>NC_091313.1:7264645-7269645 GCF_038502225.1 Cherax quadricarinatus | reverse complement strand
TGTGTGTGTGTGTGTGTATGTGTGTGGGTGTGTGTGTGTGTGTGTGTGTGTGTGTGTGTGTGTGTGTGTGTGTGTGTGTGTGTGTGTGTGTGTGTGTGTGTGTGTGTGTGTGTGTGTGTGTGTGTGTGTGTGTGTGTGTATTTGTGTTACACTTTTGCTGCGTAACGTAAATAAAAGTCGTGGTTCCTAAGGGTAAACAACCTGCCTAGTCTAAGGGCATTTAAATTACTCCACATAAACCAACCCAGGACCAGTTTGTATCTTCATATTAAGTGTGTAGTCAATAGTTATTAACAGGAAAGGCACAAAAACTAACATATATAAAAATATAATATAAACTTACATATACAACATGCAACGTACTCTATATACAAAAACACACACCAATATACCTTTACTCACTCCCATTAGCTCACTACCACACTGCTATTAGTGAGTAAAACAAAATATATAAAGTGGGAGGCTTTATACATGCCCTTGCACAGGAAAGGAAAACCGTGGGAGCATAACAACAATAAAAAATAACCAATGGCCTAGACTTGGCCAAAAATACCACCCAAACACCTACACCAAACCATGACAACTTGTTCCAGCCGCCGATGTTTTCGCACTAACTCAAAAATACCTCACCTACTACTCTCCTGTCCTGTCCTGGCTATTCTTTAGGACTAATTCGCGTCCGGTTTCTGAACTAATCCCGGAGAGTAACATTATATAAGGAGCGTTTTTTAATACAAATATTTTATAATACACTGCGAAATACCCTTTCCTCCAGATCACTGGTCTCACTCAGCTAGCTGGATCCAGTCGGTTGCAGCTAGTCATGGGGAAAAAATGAGAAATTAACCTTAGGTCTGGGGAAACACAAAATTCCCCAGAAATAAGAAAACTGCATCAAGCACTGTCTTGGTGCAATTGACTTTACAGAGTAAAACACAATAAGCATTTATCACCTTAAAGCTTATATTAATAATGAGCACTGCTAATCCGCAGATGTGTGTAACTCGTTTGATATAAAAGTGATCAGGTTTAACGCCAAATGAGCCACAGTCATGCTTTATAGTTGCTCTCTTAAATATAACAGGAAAATGCACCATTACAACTCAGTGTTGGCCAGGCACCTACGTTGATGTATTTTCTATACATGACATAAAATTAAAGGGCTGACTGGGTTACCTCTATACATATTAATTACAGAAAAAGTATACACAAGGAAACTTATTATAAATTTAGAAAATCTTTCTATAAACAGCATAGTGTCCATTGTAACACAAATGCTTGCAGAAATAAAACACACACTTTATATAAAGTCTCTATATTAATGAGATTATTATAAATTGAGAAACTCTCAAAACAGCATTAGTGTCCATTATCGCACATCTCTGCTTTCAAATATGAAATAAGCACTTCGTAAAAAGTATGTTAAGTCTCCAGAAACAGTGCAAAAAATGATTGTACACGTTAATACAAATTGAAATTACATTATCAACCCTGTGTCTCACAGCAACATGCAATAAGCAAAACTGGATACGCAAAACACTAGGAGAAATTGGAGAACACGGGAGGAAAAATTACCAGATTTCAAAACTGGTAGTTAGTCACATATAAATTTGGTCGGTGGGACTGTGGCCTTGAAAAACACACTGGAGTCATCACCACTGACCTCCCCCCCCCCAAAAAAAAGGTGGGCCTCCCAGGGCTTCACTAACACTGTCATTCCAAGGAACCCTGGAGTCACCCCAGTTGATGATCCGAAAAAGCAGGTGGTTCCTGGAGAAACACAACACACCAACACACATCATCACCATTCATGACCCGAAAATGGAGAGGCTTCACCGGCAACACTACATGGCTACCTTTGGTCCAACAGTCCATACAACAACATCACACAGGTGAGGCATCACCGCCCACACCTTGTGTTAGCATACTTTACCTAGGCATGTACTGACGTGACTACCACCAAATACACACACACACTCTCGTGGGAAATCTGATACCTCCCTCCACCAGCTCACCGGCTTCAGTCCACTAGGTGGTCAGAAATGCCATCTACTCACCTACTGTAACCACTGCAAAACGAGAGCAGATACACGTCTACACTACATTATGTACAGTGCACACGAGAAAATACTTGAGCAACCACATTCTCTATCCCTTTCATATAAGGAATCACCAAAGTGAGCATTTGAGTGTGGTTCCTCGGTACGTGAATGAAATGTAGGACTGTGATCACTATACTGAAAAAAATCTGCACAATCAACACAAAACAAGAGCCTTTTTTTCTGTTGTGGCATAAATTGTCTGGTGACTTTTAAGTTTAATGGCAGTAATTGTCCTGCTGTTTTTTCAACAACACAGCACTAACACCAGCAGAACTGGCGTCTACTTGCAGAGAAAATGGCTGTGTATCATTGAAACTAGGCATTACAGGAGCACTAACACTATTATCACTTTACAACCAAGCTGTGTAAAGCAATTTCACATTACATTTAAAGTTAAACAAAAATTTTAATTACCCGTAGAGCACAATTTCAAACATATATAATTGGCACACTGGATCATTGGAAATCAAATAACCTGCCACAAATTCACAACTTTTGCATCTAGTACATCAGTGAAATTATTCATAAGAGGAAACCTTTCAGCCTAAGTTATCAAATGTACTTTGTGGCAGTCAGTGAGCATGCTGAGAGTGTCATCTAGTGTGAGACCCTTGAAAAGCAATGTCCACTGACCCTCGCTGAGTGCAGTGAAAATATAAAAAACTTCACCTCTTCCACCATATACATCTCAATTAAGTTTATTCTTCCCAAAACCTGCTGAATTTACTCAGCTACATTTACCTCATGGGGATTCATGCCCCTTTTTCTAACACCATAAAACTCATTTTTAATTTTCCACCATGGTTGAGCCAACTGTCCAAGCCTTTTCACACCAACATCAAAAGTACGCTTTTCAAAATTTTGTAATTCATCTTTCATAAGATTAGTCATTTCAGACTGTTGATTCAGCTTCAACCTATTTTCAGATCGCATGTGTGGGTTTTATTTTCATCAGAGACCTCATCCACCAACAGGTACCATTCACCACTAATTAGAGCGTTCCCAGGAACCGGCTTCAGTACCAACACTACCTCTCTAGCCTCCAGATCAAGTAGCACCACCTCACGGCCCCACGTCATCCTGGTCAGACTGGCAGGCTGGTTCACTGGTGCCGTCCACCTCATCATAGCCAGTCTGATTCTGAGAAAAAATTTCGAGGGGGAAGCATCACCATCCTTACCTAGCCTATGACTTAATTATTCCAGAGTGTTTACCCGCAAGGCAATTAAAAGGAGGGGAATACCCTCATCCCAATCATTCTGGTACTGGGTACAACAAACATGCATCGTCCAGAGAGACTGCTGGAACCACTTTACTTGACTCTTAGATTGATAGACAATGGTAGATTGCTTCTTGCTTACGTCTCTCAAAACTACCTGACATTTTATGAAATTTGACTTCTGGCTGGCTTGTGCAAATCCTAATTGACAAAAATATTTCATCAGATATCTCAAAACCACGCACACAAAATTATTAAGAAGGGGCAGGAACTCTGGTAACCTGGTAAAAAGATAAGTGATTGGTAAATATTTATTATCCAGCTCTTCAATCTCAATACTGAAATATCCTCCACTGCGAATCTGTCAAAAAATCAGAACCTTGTCCTCAAATGGCTCTGACATGACTGCTCGGTCACATACTATGTAAAATAAACATTGTTAAATTTAGGAACCACTTCCTCTGTAACAGCTGGCAATTGAATAGCCCTTAGGGAGTCACCATATCCCTGGACCTCAACCAGCTGCTTTAAAGTCAGGGTATTCACTTCCATGCCAGCACCGAGATCCCTTCCCCCTCAAACCGGGATTGAGCTGGGCCGGTTTATCACTGCCCAGAGTCTCCTGCAGGTCAGACTCAATGAACAGGCTCTCCAGACCCAAACTGTTACCACAGTCAGTAGAAAGATCAAGGCGAGACACAGGTCTTCCCTTGATGAGGCTGGAAAAATTTGGCTTAAACATGTGAAATTTCTTACTCCTCCTAATTGGTGGAGAACAGATTATTATTAATATGATCTGGGTGATAACTACTTCCAACTTTTTTGGTTGGCTAAAAACCTTTCACCGAACTCTAGAGCATGTTTAAAATCATTAAAATCTTTTTCCTCAAGATATTACTTAAGGTCAGGAGGTACACTGTTCGAAAGATCCTTTGGTAAAATTGAAGTAATTACTTCTTTATAATCACCTACAATATCCTTGGAGCGGCACTATTTAAGTCAGCAGCGACATCTTCTCCTTTCTATACTCCACCAAGGATTGTCCTTCCTGAAACCTTAAACCTCTAAACTTCTGTCTATACCTCTCTGGTAATATCTGATAAGCCAGTAATACAATATTCTTCATCTTCTCATAACCTGAAAATTCATGTTCATCTAGAGGGCTAACAGCTTGTGACCCTTTACAAACAACAGAAAAAATTCTCAGGATCTCTTTCATCAAATTTTGGCACAAACTTAATTGCCCTGTCCAAATTAAATATGTCTACCCTGTTACCTGTTCCATTGTGTGAAGCAGAATACTCTCTGTCTTTCTCTCTTTAACCCTAAAGATTTCTTTTTCTCTTCCTGGATTTTAGTACGTTGAGTCCTTCTCAGATCTTTTTCTTTAATAATTAGAGCTAGTTTTAATTTTAAAATTGCTGCTTCATTACTCTCATTAATAGCAGTGGGGTTTGATCCAGGATCTCCTAGACTCCTGTCACCACTAGAATCTCTACTGCTTACAAACATCTTGCTTATTACAGTAGAAATTGCTTATATAAAATAATAAATCACACAGAAAAGCACATAGGTGCACTAAATTATTATTATAATCACAGATAATTATTATTATTAAATGAATTATTAAAGTTGCACATACAAAAATCAGGCAGAAAAATAATTGAATTAATTACACC
>NC_091313.1:7247145-7254645 GCF_038502225.1 Cherax quadricarinatus | reverse complement strand
CTGACACTGTTCAGTGTTACCTGCTGCCTGACACTGTTCAGTGTTACCTGCTGCCTGACACTGTTCAGTGTTACCTGCTGCCTGACACTGTTCAGTGTTACCTGCTGCCTGACACTGTTCAGTGTTACCTGCTGCCTGACACTGTTCAGTGTTACCTGCTGCCTGACACTGTTCAGTGTTACCTGCTGCCTGACACTGTTCAGTGTTACCTGCTGCCTGACACTGTTCAGTGTTACCTGCTGCCTGACACTGTTCAGTGTTACCTGCTGCCTGACACTGTTCAGTGTTACCTGCTGCCTGACACTGTTCAGTGTTACCTGCTGCCTGACACTGTTCAGTGTTACCTGCTGCCTGACACTGTTCAGTGTTACCTGCTGCCTGACACTGTTCAGTGTTACCTGCTGCCTGACACTGTTCAGTGTTACCTGCTGCCTGACACTGTTCAGTGTTACCTGCTGCCTGACACTGTTCAGTGTTACCTGCTGCCTGACACTGATAAGTGTTACCTGCTGCCTGACACTGTTCAGTGTTACCTGCTGCCTGACACTGTTCAGTGTTACCTGCTGCCTGACACTGTTCAGTGTTACCTGCTGCCTGACACTGTTCAGTGTTACCGGCTGCCTGACACTGTTCAGTGTTACCTGCTGCCTGACACTGTTCAGTGTTACCTGCTGCCTGACACTGTTCAGTGTTACCTGCTGCCTGACACTGTTCAGTGTTACCTGCTGCCTGACACTGTTCAGTGTTACCTGCTGCCTGACACTGTTCAGTGTTACCTGCTGCCTGACACTGTTCAGTGTTACCTGCTGCCTGACACTGTTCAGTGTTACCTGCTGCCTGACACTGTTCAGTGTTACCTGCTGCCTGACACTGTTCAGTGTTACCTGCTGCCTGACACTGTTCAGTGTTACCTGCTGCCTGACACTGTTCAGTGTTACCTGCTGCCTGACACTGTTCAGTGTTACCTGCTGCCTGACACTGTTCAGTGTTACCTGCTGCCTGACACTGTTCAGTGTTACCTGCTGCCTGACACTGTTCAGTGTGTGTGTGTGTGTGTCTGTGTGTGTGTGTGTGTCTGTGTGTGTGTGCGTCTGAGTGTATGTGTATGTGTATGTGTGTGTGTGTGTGTGTGTGTGTGTGTGTGTGTGTGTGTGTGTGTGTGTGTGTGTGTGTGTGTGTCTGTCTGTCTGTGTGAGTGTGAGTGTGTGTGTGTATGTGTGTGTGTGTGTGTGTGTGTGTGTGTGTGTGTGTGTGTGTGTGTGTGTGTGTGTGTGTGTGTGTGTGTGTGTGTGTGAGTGTGTGTGTGTGTGTGAGTGTGTGTGTGTGTGTGTGAGTGTGTGTGTGTGTGTGTCTGTGTGTGTGTGTATGTCTATGTGTGTGTGTGTGTGTGTGTGTGTACTCACCTAATTGTACTCACCTAATTGTGGTTGCAGGGGTCGAGACTCAGCTCCTGGCCCCGCCTCTTCACTGATCGCTACAGGGTCCTCTCTCTCTCTCTGCTTCCTGAGCTTTGTCATACCTCTTCTTAAAACTATGTATGGTTCCTGCCTCCACTACTTCACTTGCTAGGCTATTCCACTTCCTGACGACTCTATGACTGAAGAAATACTTCCTAACGTCCCTGTGACTCGTCTGAGTCTTCAGCTTCCAGTTGTGACCCCTTGTCCCTGTGTACCCCCTCTGGAACATCCTATCTCTGTCCACCTTGTCTATTCCCCGTAGTATCTTGTATGTCGTTATCATGTCTCCCCTGACCCTTCTGTTCTCCAGTGTCGTCAGTCCGATTTCTCTTAACCTTTCCTCGTACGACATTCCCTTGAGCTCTGGGACTAGCCTTGTTGCAAACCTTTGTACTTTCTCTAACTTCTTGACGTGCTTGACCAGGTGTGGGTTCCAGACTGGTGCTGCATACTCCAGTATGGGCCTAACATACACAGTGTACAGTGTCTTGAACGATTCCTTATTAAGGTATCGGAACGCTATTCTCAGGTTTGCCAGGCACCCGTATGCTGCAGCAGTTATTTGGTTGATGTGTGCCTCCGGTGATGTGCTCGGTGTTATGATCACCCCAAGGTCTTTCTCCCTGAGTGAGGTCTGTAGTCTTTGTCCACCTAGCCTATACTCTGTCTGCGGTCTTCTTTGCCCCTCCCCAATCTTCATGACTTTGCATTTGGCTGGATTGAGTTCGAGAAGCCAGTTACTGGACCACATGTCCAGCCTGTCCAGGTCTCTTTGCAGTCCTGCCTCATCCTCGTCCGATTTAACTCTTCTCATCAACTTCACGTCATCTGCGAACAGGGACACTTCAGAATCTATTCCTTCCATCATGTCGTTCACATATATCAAAAATAGCACTGGTCCTAGAACTGACCCCTGTGGGACCCCGCTCGTAACAGGCGCCCACTGTGATACCTCTTCACGTAGCATGACTCGTTGCTGCCTCCCTGTCAGGTATTCCCTTATCCATTGCAGTACCCTCCCTTTTACATGCGCCTGATCCTCCAGCTTCTGCACTAATCTCTTGTTGGGAACTGTGTCAAAGGCCTTCCTGCAGTCTAGGAAAACGCAATCTACCCACCCCTCTCTCTCGTGTCTTACTTCTGTTACCTTGTCATAAAACTCCAGGAGGTTTGTAATACAAGATTTGCCTTCCATGAACCCATGCTGGTTTTCATTTATAATCTTGTTCCTTTCCAGGTGTTCGACCACTCTCCTCCTGATAATCTTCTCCATGACTTTGCACACAATACATGTCAGAGACACAGGTCTGTAGTTTAGTGCCTCGTTTCTGTTTCCTTTCTTAAATATGGGGACTACATTAGCTGTCTTCCATTTCTCAGGTAGTTGCCCAATTTCAAGGATGTGTTGAAGATTGTGGTTAGAGGCACGCACAGCATCTCTGCTCCTTCTCTAAGGACCCATGGGGAGATGTTGTCCGGTCCCATCGCCTTTGAGGTGTCAAGGTCACTTAAGAGCTTCTTCATCTCCTCCTCAGTTGTTCGTATGTCATCCAACACTTGTTGGTATATTCCCTCTTGATGTTCTCTTCTGTGCTGTCTTCCCACAGCCCTTCCTGTCTCTACTGTAAAAACTTCCTTAAATCTTCTGTTCAGCTCCTCACATACCTCCTTATCATTTCTTGTGAGTTCTCCACCTTCTGTCCTTAATCTGATCACCTGGTCTTTGACTGTTGTCTTCCTCCTGATGTGGCTATACAACAGTTTCGGGTCAGTCTTGATTCTCGATGCTATGTCATTTTCATACTGTCGTTGGGCCTCCCTCCTTACTTGTGCATACTCATTCCTGGCTCTGCGACTGATCTCCCTATTTTCGTGTGTTCTCTGCCTTCTGTACTTTTTCCATTCTCTATTGCACTTTGTTTTTGCCTCCTTACACCTTCGGGTAAACCAGGGGCTCGTTCTGTTCTTCCCGTTGTTACTGTTGCCCTTGGGAATAAACCTTTCCACTGCCTCCTTGCATTTTGTTGTTACATATTCCATCATTTCATTTACTAGCTTTCCTACCAGTTCTCTGTCCCACTGGACCTCCCGCAGGAAGTTCTTCAACCCTATGTAGTCCCCTCTTTTATAGTCAGGCTTTTCCCATTCAACTGTTATTCTTTCCACTTGCAGCTCTACTATGTATTCAAAGCACAGAACCACGTGGTCGCTAGCTCCTAGGGGACTCTCATACTTGATGTCCTCAATGTCTGAACTGCCCAGGGTGAACACAAGGTCCAATCTTGCTGGTTCATCCTCCCCTCTCACTCTGGTAGTGTCCCTAACATGTTGGTGCATGAGGTTTTCCAGCACCAAGTCCAACATCTTGGCTCTCCATGTGTGTGTGTGTGTGTGTGTGTGTGTGTGTGTGTGTGTGTGTGTGTACTCACCTAATTGTACTCACCTAATTGTGGTTGCAGGGGTCGAGACTCAGCTCCTGGCCCCGCCTCTTCACTGATCGCTACTGGATCCTCTCTCTCTCTGCTTCCTGAGCTTTGTCATACCTCTTCTTAAAACTATGTATGGTTCCTGCCTCCACTACTTCACTTGCTAGGCTATTCCACTTGCTGACAACTCTATGACTGAAGAAATACTTCCTAACGTCCCTGTGACTCGTCTGAGTCTTCAGCTTCCAGTTGTGACCCCTTGTCCCTGTGTCCCCTCTCTGGAACATCCTATCTCTGTCCACCTTGTCTATTCCCCGCAGTATCTTGTATGTCGTTATCATGTCTCCCCTGACCCTTCTGTCCTCCAGTGTCGTCAGTCCGATTTCCCTTAACCTTTCCTCGTACGACATTCCCTTGAGCTCTGGGACTAGCCTTGTTGCAAACCTTTGTACTTTCTCTAACTTCTTGACGTGCTTGACCAGGTGTGGGTTCCAGACTGGTGCTGCATACTCCAGTATGGGCCTAACATACACAGTGTACAGTGTCTTGAACGATTCCTTATTGAGGTATCGGAACGCTATTCTCAGGTTTGCCAGGCGCCCGTATGCTGCAGCGGTTATTTGGTTGATGTGTGCCTCCGGTGATGTACTCGGTGTTATGGTCACCCCAAGGTCTTTCTCCCTGAGTGAGGTCTGTAGTCTTTGTCCACCTAGCCTATATTCTGTCTGCGGTCTTCTTTGCCCCTCCCCAATCTTCATGACTTTGCATTTGGCTGGATTGAATTCGAGGAGCCAGTTACTGGACCACATGTCCAGCCTCTCCAGGTCTCTTTGCAGTCCTGCCTCATCCTCGTCCGATTTAATTCTTCTCATCAACTTCACGTCATCTGCGAACAGGGACACTTCAGAGTCTATTCCTTCCATCATGTCGTTCACATATATCAAAAATAGCACTGGTCCTAGAACTGACCCCTGTGGGACCCCGCTCGTAACAGGCGCCCACTGTGATACCTCTTCACGTACCATGACTCGTTGCTGCCTCCCTGTCAGGTATTCCCTTATCCATTGCAGTGCCCTTCCTTTTATGTGTGCCTGATCCTCCAGCTTCTGCACTAATCTCTTGTGGGGAACTGTGTCAAAGGCCTTCCTGCAGTCTAGGAAAACGCAATCTACCCAACCCTCTCTCTCGTGTCTTACTTCTGTTACCTTGTCATAAAACTCCAGGAGGTTTGTGATACAAGATTTGCCTTCCATGAACCCATGCTGGTTTTCATTTATAATCTTGTTCCTTTCCAGGTGTTCGACCACTCTCCTCCTGATAATCTTCTCCATGACTTTGCACACAATACATGTCAGAGACACAGGTCTGTAGTTTAGTGCCTCGTTTCTGTTTCCTTTCTTAAATATGGGGACTACATTAGCTGTCTTCCATTTCTCAGGTAGTTGCCCAGTTTCAAGGGATGTGTTGAAGATTGTGGTTAGAGGCACACACAGCATCTCTGCTCCTTCTCTAAGGACCCATGGGGAGATGTTGTCCGGTCCCATCGCCTTTGAGGTGTCAAGGTCACTTAAGAGCTTCTTCACCTCCTCCTCAGTTGTTCGTATGTCATCCAACACTTGTTGGTATATTCCCTCTTGATGTTCCCTTCTGTGCTGTCTTCCCACAGCCCTTCCTGTCTCTACTGTAAAAACTTCCTTAAATCTCCTGTTCAGCTCCTCACATACCTCCTGATCATTTCTTGTGAGTTCTCCACCTTCTGTCCTTAATCTGATCACCTGGTCTTTGACTGTTGTCTTCCTCCTGATGTGGCTATACAACAGTTTCGGGTCAGTCTTGATTCTCGATGCTATGTCATTTTCATACTGTCGCTGGGCCTCCCTCCTTACCTGTGCGTACTCATTCCTGGCTCTGCGACTGATCTCCCTATTTTCGTGTGTTCTCTGCCTTCTGTACTTTTTCCATTCTCTATTGCACTTTGTTTTTGCCTCCTTACACCGTCGGGTAAACCAGGGGCTTGTTCTGGTCTTCCCGTTGTTACTGTTGCCCTTGGGAATGAACCTTTCCACTGCCTCCTTGCATTTTGTTGCTACATATTCCATCATTTCATTTACTGGCTTTCCTGCCAGTTCTCTGTCCCACTGGACCTCCCGCATGAAGTTCTTCAACCCTATGTAGTCCCCTCTTTTATAGTCAGGCTTTTCCCATTCTACTCCTGTTATTCTCTCCACTTGCAGCTCTACTATGTATTCAAAGCACAGAACCACGTGGTCGCTAGCTCCTAGGGGACTCTCATACTTGATGTCCTCAATGTCTGAGCTGCCCAGGGTGAACACAAGGTCCAATCTTGCTGGTTCATCCTCCCCTCTCACTCTGGTAGTGTCCTTAACATGTTGGTGCATGAGGTTTTCCAGCACCACGTCCAACATCCTGGCTCTCCATGTTTCGGGACCCCCATGTGGCTCCAGGTTTTCCCAGTCAATCTCCCTGTGGTTGAAATCCCCCATAACCAGCAACTTTGCTCTGCTGGAGTGAGCTCTTCTTGCCACCTCAGCAAGTGTGTCCACCATTGCTCTGTTGCTCTCTTCATATTCCTCTCTTGGCCTCCTGCAGTTCTGTGGTGGATTATACATCACTGCAATGACCACTTTGTGTTCCCCAGACTGAAGTGTACCTGCTATGTAGTCTCTTTCTCCTGTCTCATCTATTCCTTCCATTTTCTCGAATTTCCATCTGTTTTTTACGAGCAGAGCAACCCCACCTCCCCCCCTACCCCTTCTATCTTTCCTCATGATCTGGTATCCTGGTGGGAAGATTGCATCTGTTATTGTCTCCATGAGTTTTGTTTCTGTAACTGCTATGATGTCTGGGGACTTCTCATTGATTCTTTCTTGCCATTCCTCATGTTTATTCGTTAATCCATCTGCATTTGTGTACCAAACCTTCAACTTCTGTTCTAATACTGTAACTGTGGTGCGGGGGGTGGAAACAGAGGGATCGGTGTGTGATGGTTGGTTTGGAATGTTCAGTTGCCTTGGGGGTGTCGTGGCTGGAGTCCTTCTGCAGGTGTTTCTGGGGGGTGCGCTTGTCCTTCCATTTGATCCTGGGTTATTCTGCTCTCCTTTTTCATTTCCTCCCATTTCTCCTTTCGTTTTTGAACTCTCTCTTTCATTGTCTTCCTTTCGTCCTGTGTTCTGTCTCGGTCGAAGTACACACTCCGGAACTCCTGCTTGCCTCTCAGCCGTGCTTTCTCCTGCAGGATCATGGTTCGGGTTGATTCTGCCTTGAAAATTACTTTGAGAGGCCGTTTCCTTTTCTTTGTGAACCACCCAATTCTCCGAAAATTTGCCACCTGGGTCATGTCCCCCTCGCCTATCACCTTCATGATGTCTTCAATCGCTTTTTTCTCCTCCTGCTTTCTTTCATCATAAGTTTCCCCTTTAGCTTCGTCTAGCCCATAGACAAACACGGATCTCTCCCTTTCCACCTCCCACTGTGACTCCCATTGCATCCTCTGATGTGTTTTAGTTCCTTCCCGTGGAGTGTTCCTTCCTTCAGTCCCTTCCCTCGTTATGGCCCCTATGCTTCTTGGTTTATCCTTCCTGCTCACTTGCTCC
>NC_091313.1:7232145-7244645 GCF_038502225.1 Cherax quadricarinatus | reverse complement strand
CCCCTGTGGAACCCCGCTTGTCACAGGCGCCCACTCTGACACCTCGTCGCGTACCATGACTCGTTGTTGCCTCCCTGTCAGATATTCTCTGATCCATTGCAGTGCCTTTCCTGTTATGTGTGCCTGGTCCTCTAGCTTTTGCAGTAACCTCTTGTGAGGAACTGTGTCGAAGGCCTTCTTGCAGTCCAAAAATATGCAGTCGATCCACCCCTCTCTCTCTTGTCTTACTTCTGTCACCTTGTCATAAAACTCTAGTAGGTTTGTGACACAGGATTTTCCTTCCCTGAAACCGTGCTGGTTGTCAATTATACACTTGTTTCTTTCCAGGTGCCCCACCACTCTCCTCCTGATGATCTTCTCCATGACCTTGCATACTATACACGTTAGTGATACAGGTCTGTAGTTTAGTGCCTCATGTCTGTCTCCCTTTTTAAAAATTGGGACTACATTTGCCATTTTCCATACCTCAGGGAGTTGCCCAGTTTCAAATGATGTGTTGAAGATCTTTGTTAATGGCTCACACAATATCTCTGCTCCCTCTTTAAGGACCCATGGAGAGATGTTGTCTGGTCCCACCGCCTTTGAGGTGTCAAGTTCGCATAGCAGCTTCTTCACCTCCTCCTTGGTTATATGTACCTCATCCAGCACTTGCTGGTGTGCCCCCCTGTTCTGATTTCTTGGAGTCCTACTGGTTTCCACTGTAAATACCTCTTTAAATCTTGTGTTGAGCTCCTGACAAACCTCTCGGTCGTTTCTTGTGAATTCCCCATCACCCTTCCTCAGTCTGATTACCTGGTCCTTGACTGTTGTTTTCCTCCTGATGTGGCTGTACAACAGCTTCGGGTCAGTCTTTACTTTTGATGCTATGTCATTTTCATATTGTCTCTGAGCCTCCCTTCTTATCTGTGCATATTCGTTTCTGGCTCTTCGGCTGATTTCTTTATTTTCCTGAGTTCTCTGTCTTCTGTACCTTTTCCATTCTCTAGTACACCTAGTTTTTGCCTCCCTACACCTTTGGGTGAACCAAGGACTCGTTCTGTTCTTCCCATTATTTCTGTTTCCCTTGGGAACAAACCTCTCCTCTGCCTCCTTGCATTTTGTTGCTACATAGTCCATCATTTCTTGTACTGGTTTTCCTGTCAGTTCCCTCTCCCACTGAATGTCTTGAAGGAAGTTCCTCATGCCTGAGTAGTTCCCCCTTTTGTAGTTTGGTTTTTCCCAGCCTATTCCTGCTACTCTCTCCACTTGGAGCTCAACTATGTAGTCGAAGCACAGAACCACATGATCACTAGCTCCCAGGGGCCTTTCATACATGATACCCTCGATGTCCGAACTACTCATGGTGAATACAAGGTCCAACCTTGCTGGTTCATCCTCTCCTCTCTCTCTGGTAGTGTCTCTAACATGTTGATGCATGAGGTTTTCCAGTACCACATCCATCATCTTGGCTCTCCATGTTTCGGGACCCCCATGGGGCTCCAGGTTTTCCCAGTCAATCTCCTTGTGATTGAAATCACCCATAACTAGTAACTTTGCTCCCCCCATGTGTGCTCTCCTGGCCACCTCGGCTAGTGTGTCGATCATTGCTCTGTTGCTCTCATCGTATTCTTCTCTTGGCCTCCTGCAGTTCTGTGGTGGGTTGTACATTACTGCAATTATCACCTTATGTCCCTCAGACTGGATTGTTCCTACTAAGTAGTCCCTTTCGCCCGTGCCATCCATTCCTTCCATTTTCTCAAAACCCCACTGGTTTTTAATGAGCAGTGCAACTCCTCCTCCCCCTCTCCTCCCTCTGTCTTTCCTGAGGATTTGATATCCGGATGGAAAGATTGAATCTGTTATTATTCTGGTGAGTTTTGTTTCTGTGAGTGCTATTATGTCTGGGGATGTCTCTTTGATTCTTTCGTGCCACTCCTCATACTTGTTTGTTATTCCATCTGCATTTGTATACCACACCTTCAACTTCTTTTCTAAGACTGTGGTCTGGGAGGTATATTGGGGTTGGGGAAGTGGGAGACCTGGTAAGGAACTATGGGTTGTTGCTGTGGGGGTGGAGTTTGTAATGTAGTGGGTGGGGGCATTGGATGTGGCATGGGTGTTTTGATTTAGAGTGTTTGGTTGCACTGGGGTTGACCTGGTTGGGAGGCTTCTATAGGAAGTTGTGAGGGAGGCTGTATTTGATCTTCTTCCTGGGTCTGGGATCTCCTGTCTGTCTTCTCCATCCCCTCTCTTTCCTCCTTTCGCCTTTGTACCATCTCTCTCAGTTTCTGCCTTTCTTCTTGTGTTCTGTCGCGGTCGAGATACACCTTCCTGTATGCCGTCATGTCCCTTAATCGTGCTTTCTCCTGCAGGATCCTGGTCCGAGTCGCTTCTGCCTTGAAGGTCACTCTCACTGGCCGGGTTCTTTTTTTTACAAACCCCCCTATTCTCCAAAAATTTTCCAGCTGGGTCATATCGTCTTCTCCTATTGCTTTCATGATGCTTTCAATTGCTTTTTTTTCCCCTTGTTTTCTTGCTTCATATGTTTCCCCTTCGACTTCCTGGAGCCCATACACAAAGACTGACCTCACCCTTTCATTCTCCCACTGCATATCCCTGTGTATCCCCTCATTTAATTTGGTTTCCTCCACTGCAGCTTTCCTTTCATCAGTTTCACTGGCTAATGTACTTGGGCTCAGTGGCCTGTCATTTTCCCTTCTCGGCTTTCCTTGGGCTCTGTTGTTGTCTGTTAGGGCCTCCACATAAAGCTTAGCTCTTTCATTTGCTACAGTCTCCTCTGATAGAGCTTCTCCATGCAGTTGTGCCCCTTCTTTCCCTACAGTCCCCTTATTTGTGGCTGAGGTAGCAGTCTCTGTTGTCAATCCCAAAATGTTCTTTAGTTCTTTAGGCTGTTTCAGATTTTTCAATTCCTCTTCTAAACTCTGTATCCTAGCTTCTGCTGCTTTGACATGCACCTCCCACTTCCTGCTTTCCATATCTATCCTCTCTTCCATTCTCATGCTAAGTTCTTCTAGTTTCTTTTCCCATTCATGATCCCTTTTTATGAGCTCTGCTGCCCAATCTTCCTTTGCAGTTTCCTCCTCCTGTCCCTTGGTTTTTCTTGTTGCTCTCTGGCAACCCATTTTTGTTTTATCCTGATTGCCTCAGAGTGGGAAACCTATGTAGTTCTGTATGTTAGGTTAGTAGTGTGTATGTCAGAGTGTGGGGGGGGGAAGTAGTGGAGGAACTGTGGCTATGTGGGAGCGGAGTGGGGAGGGGTGGGGAGGGTTTAGGGTGAACGGGGGAGGGGAGGGTGATCGAGGGAGGGGAGGGATCAGGGGAAGTAGTGAGATGTCGGTGGTGAGGGGGGAGTGTATGTGTGTCTGGATATGTGTGTGTGTGTGTGTGTGTGTGTGTGTGTGTGTGTGTGTGTGTGTGTGTGTGTGTGTGTGTGTGTGTGTGTGTGTGTGTGTGTGTGTGTGTGTGTGTTGTGTGTGTGTATGTGTGTGTGTAATTTTGTGTGTAATTTTGTGTGGAATTATGTGTGGGTTTATTATGTACTGAAAGGTAGGTGGCTAGTGCATTGTAATGTAAGTCTCAGTGGTCCTTGGCTGCCCACAACTTCTTGTGACCTGACCCCCAACCTCCTGGGACTTACCAGCACTTAATTACAGTGTGTACTCACCTACTCACCTATTTGTGGTTGCAGGGGTCGAGTCCTAGCTCCTGGCCCCTGGCCCCTGGCCCCTGTGTGTGTGTGTGTGTGTGTGTGTGTGTGTGTGTGTGTGTGTATGTGTGTGTGTGTGTGTGTGTGTGTGTGTGTGTGTGTGTGTGTGTGTGTGTGTGTGTGTGTGTTTGTGTGTGTGTGTGTATGTGTGTATATATATGTGTGTGTGTGTGTGTGTGTGTGTGTGTGTGTGTGTGTGAGTACTCACCTAGTTGTACTCACCTAGTTGAGGTTGCGGGGGTCGAGTCCGAGCTCCTGGCCCCGCCTCTTCACTGATCGCTACTAGGTCACTCTCCCTGAGCCGTGAGCTTTATCATACCTCTGCTTAAAGCTATGTATGGATCCTGCCTCCACTACATCGCTTCCCAAACTATTCCACTTACTGACTACTCTGTGGCTGAAGAAATACTTCCTAACATCCCTGTGATTCATCTGTGTCTTCAGCTTCCAACTGTGTCCCCTTGTTACTGTGTCCAATCTCTGGAACATCCTGTCTTTGTCCACCTTGTCAATTCCTCTCAGTATTTTGTATGTCGTTATCATGTCCCCCCTATCTCTCCTGTCCTCCAGTGTCGTCAGGTTGATTTCCCTTAACCTCTCCTCGTAGGACATACCTCTTAGCTCTGGGACTAGTCTTGTTGCAAACCTTTGCACTTTCTCTAGTTTCTTTACGTGCTTGGCTAGGTGTGGGTTCCAAACTGGTGCCGCATACTCCAATATGGGCCTAACGTATACGGTGTACAGGGTCCTGAACGATTCCTTATTAAGATGTCGGAATGCTGTTCTGAGGTTTGCTAGGCGCCCATATGCTGCAGCAGTTATTTGGTTGATGTGCGCTTCAGGAGATGTGCCTGGTGTTATACTCACCCCAAGATCTTTTTCCTTGAGTGAGGTTTGTAGTCTCTGACCCTCTAGACTGTACTCCGTCTGCGGCCTTCTTTGCCCTTCCCCAATCTTCATGACTTTGCACTTGGTGGGATTGAACTCCAGGAGCCAATTGCTGGACGAGGTCTGCAGCCTGTCCAGATCTCTTTGTAGTTCTGCCTGGTCTTCGATCGAGTGTATTCTTCTCATCAACTTCACGTCATCTGCAAACAGAGGCACCTCAGAGTCTATTCCTTCCGTCATGTCGTTCACAAATACCAGAAACAGCACTGGTCCTAGGACTGACCCCTGCGGGACCCCGCTGGTCACAGGTGCCCACTCTGACACCTCGCCACGTACCATGACTCGCTGCTGTCTTCCTGACAAGTATTCCCTGATCCATTGTAGTGCCTTCCCTGTTATCCCTGCTTGGTCCTCCAGTTTTTGCACCAATCTCTTGTGTGGAACTGTGTCAAACGCCTTCTTGCAGTCCAAGAAAATGCAATCCACCCACCCCTCTCTCTCTTGTCTTACTGCTGTCACCATGTCATAGAACTCCAGTAGGTTTGTGACACAGGATTTCCCGTCCCTGAAACCATGCTGGCTGCTGTTGATGAGATCATTCCTTTCTAGGTGTTCCACCACTCTTCTCCTGATAATCTTCTCCATGATTTTGCATACTATACATGTCAGTGACACTGGTCTGTAGTTTAATGCTTCATGTCTGTCTCCTTTTTTAAAGATTGGGACTACATTTGCTGTCTTCCATGCCTCAGGCAATCTCCCTGTTTCGATAGATGTATTGAATATTGTTGTTAGGGGTACACATAGCGCCTCTGCTCCCTCTCTCAATACCCATGGGGAGATGTTATCTGGCCCCATTGCCTTTGAGGTATCTAGCTCACTCAGAAGCCTCTTCACTTCTTCCTCGGTTGTGTGCACTGTGTCCAGCACTTGGTGGTGTGCCCCACCTCTCCGTCTTTCTGGAGTCCCCTCTGTCTCCTCTGTGAACACTTCTTTGAATCTCTTGTTGAGTTCTTCACATACTTCACGGTCATTTCCTGTTGTCTCTCCTCCTTCCTTCCTTAGCCTGATTACCTGGTCCTTGACTGTTGTTTTCCTCCTGATGTGGCTGTACAACAGTTTCGGGTCAGATTTGGCTTTCGCTGCTATGTCATTTTCATATTGTCTTTGGGTCTCCCTTCTTATCTGTGCATATTCGTTTCTGGCTCTACGACTGTTCTCCTTATTCTCCTGGGTCCTTTGCCTTCTATATTTCTTCCATTCCCTAGCACACTTGGTTTTTGCCTCCCTGCACCTTTGAGTAAACCATGGGCTCATCCTGGCTTTTTCATTACTCCTGTTACCCTTGGGTACAAACCTCTCCTCAGCCTCCTTGCATTTTGTTGCTACATATTCCATCATCTCATTAACTGGCTTCCCTGCCAGTTCTCTGTCCCACTGAACCCCGTTCAGGTAGTTCCTCATTCCTGTGTAGTCCCCTTTCTTGTAGTTTGGCTTCATTCGTCCTGGCCTTCCTGCTTCTCCCTCCACTTGTAGCTCTACTGTGTATTCGAAGCTTAAAACCACATGGTCACTGGCCCCAAGGGGTCTTTCATATGTGATGTCCTCGATATCTGCACTACTCAAGGTGAATACTAAGTCCAGCCTTGCTGGTTCATCCTCTCCTCTCTCTCTTGTAGTGTCCCTTACGTGTTGGTACATGAAGTTCTCCAGTACCACCTCCATCATCTTAGCCCTCCATGTATCTTGGCCCCCATGTGGGTCCAAGTTCTCCCAATCGATCTCCTTGTGGTTAAAGTCACCCATGATCAGGAGGTTTGCCCTGCATGCATGAGCTCTTCTGGCCACTCTAGCCAGTGTGTCAACCATCGCTCTATTGCTCTCGTCGTACTCTTGCCTTGGCCTCCTGCTGTTCTGTGGTGGGTTATACATCACTGCTATTACCACCTTGGGACCTCCAGAGTGAAGTGTTCCCACTATGTAATCACTTTCTTCTCCGCTATCTCCTCTCTCCAGCTCATCAAAATTCCAGCGATTTTTGATCAGCAACGCCACTCCTCCACCCCCCCTGTTCCCTCTGTCTTTCCTCAGGATTTGGTATCCCGTTGGAAAGATGGCATCTGTTATCATACCTGTAAGCTTGGTTTCTGTGAGAGCTATGATGTCCGGTGATGCTTCTTTGACTCTTTCGTGCCACTCCTCCCACTTATTTGTTATTCCATCAGCGTTTGTGTACCATACCTTCAGTTTCCTTTCCAACACTGTGGTTTGGGGGGCCTGTGAGGGTGGGAGACCTGGTGGCATACTGTGGGATTCTATAGCTCGGTGTTGGGTGGAGGCTGTGGGTATGGATTGTAGTGTGTGTTGGGATGGTGTGATAGGTTGTATGGTTCTGAGAGTAGTTGTGTGTGTGCTTGCCCTTGCTGTTCTGTCCTGCTCTGACTGACCTCTGCTGGTTCCCTCCTTGTCTCTTTTCCTAGCTCTTTTCGCTTTTTTGTATTCTCCCTCAGCTGCTGTCGTTCTGATTTTGTTCTGTCTCTGTCTAGGAACACCCTCTTGTACTCTTCCGAGTATTTCAATCGTGGTTTCTCTTGGAGGATCCTGTTCCGCACTGTTTCCGTCCTGAGAATCAGCTTGATTGGTCGTTTTCTCCCCTTCGAATACCCCCCTATTCTCTGAAAATTTACAATCTCGTCCATCTCTTCACCTATTTCCGTGATGATTTTCTCAATCTCCTTTCTTTCTTCCTGCTGCCTTTCAGTGTGTGTCCTTTCCTCTCTCTCCTGAAGCCCATGGATAAACACTGATTTTGCCCTTTCTTCCTCCCATTGCCTCACCCTCTGTGACTCTGGATCCTGCCTATATGTGGTCAGTTTCTCCCTTGATTTTTCCAGTGGCTCTTGATAGCTTTGTTGTGCCTCAGCATTCGACCTATCACCCTCTCCATCTGCAACCAGCTGATCTTCCCTTTCACTCCTTGGTCCTCCTTGGCAGATTGATGTGACCTTAGCATAATTCATAATTCCTTCCTTCCTGTTCGGCCTCGCAGCTTCATATGCTGTGTCTTCTCTGGTCACTGCCCCTGTAACTCGCTTCAGCCTATTTATCTCAACTTCGGGGACCCTTATCTTGGCTACTGCAGTTTCGACTTGTGCCTCCCAATTCTTTGTCTCCTTCTCCAACCTCCTTTCCAATTTCACAGAGAGCTCTTTCTCCATTTTTTCAGAAAGCTCTCCTAATTTTCTCTCCCACTCTTGTGGTGTGGTGTGTGTGTGTGTGTGTGCGTGTGTGTATGTGTGTGTGTGTGTGTAATTATGTGTCGAATTATGTGAGGGTTTATTATGTGTCTGAAAAGTAGGTGGCTTGTGCTTGGAGTGTAATGTAGATTCTCAGGTGTCGCTTGTGTCCACAACCTCTTGTGACCTGACTCCCACCCTTACAGTGTTGCCTATGCTCGACCTGCTTATAATGAGTTAATCGCCTTGTTCAATGGATTACCATTTGCTAAACCTTATTGAATACTTGAGTGCCTATTCTTTATCGTGCTATGAGAGTTAGACCATTCACATTCAGCTTGGCGGTTAATTGGAACCTGGAACCCCACACCCAAACAACCACTCATAGGTGATACAGTACTTGCAATGCAGCTGTAGCAGCTGTAGATTGTCCAGGTCGATGTGACGTCCTGGCGTAGATCCAGCTGGTCCTGTAGATCCACCTCAATTTCTTCTCGTTAATAATGCCCTATTCACTGTATTTCTTTCACTGGTCACACGATTGTTTCACTTTATTATCTTTCTTGGGTGACACTTGACAACGTCGCCTGACACACACACTAGCCTGCCCGCTTTGACTGCGCACCACGTTTTATTTTCTAGATCACTTACAAAATTGTGGCTCTCCCTACACTTATGTGGCTCAGGCAGATTATAAATCCTTCAAGGAATTGTTCACTATCCTAGCACACTTAGCTACCCTTCAGATCACTTGGGTAGCCCTCGAAAACACTTAAATTCGCGGAGCGCGGAAGGTGTGTCCAGCGCACGCACTGACAAGATGGTGTGTGTGTGTACTCACCTAATTGTACTCACCTAATTGTGGTTGCAGGGGTCGAGACTCAGCTTCTGGCCCCGCCTCTTCACTGATTGCTACTGGGTCTTCTCTCTCTCTCTGCTTCCTGAGCTTTGTCATACCTCTTCATAAAACTGTGTGTGTGTGTGTGTGTGTGTGTGTGTGTGTGCATGCATGTGCATGCATGTGCATGTGTTTGTGTGTGTGTATGTATGTGTGTGTCTGTGTGTCTGTGTGTGTGTGTGTGTGTGTGTGTGTGTGTACTCACCTATTTGTGGTTGTGTGTGTGTGTGTGCATGCATGTGCATGCGTGTGCATGTGTTTGTGTGTGTGTGTGTGTGTGTGTGTGTGTGTGTCTGTGTGTCTGTGTGTGTGTCACCTAGTTGTACTCACCTAGTTGAGGTTGTGGGGGTCGAGTCCGAGCTCCTGGCCCCGCCTCTTCACTGATCGCTACTAGGTCACTCTCCCTGAGCCGTGAGCTTTATCATACCTCTGCTTAAAGCTATGTATGGATCCTGCCTCCACTACATCGCTTCCCAAACTATTCCACTTACTGACTACTCTGTGGCTGAAGAAATACTTCCTAACATCCCTGTGATTCATCTGTGTCTTCAGCTTCCAACTGTGTCCCCTTGTTACTGTGTCCAATCTCTGGAACATCCTGTCTTTGTCCACCTTGTCAATTCCTCTCAGTATTTTGTATGTCGTTATCATGTCCCCCCTATCTCTCCTGTCCTCCAGTGTCGTCCAGTGTCCTCTCCTCGTAGGACATACCTCTTAGCTCTGGGACTAGTCTTGTTGCAAACCTTTGCACTTTCTCTAGTTTCTTTACGTGCTTGGCTAGGTGTGGGTTCCAAACTGGTGCCGCATACTCCAATATGGGCCTAACGTACACGGTGTACAGGGTCCTGAATGATTCCTTATTAAGATGTCGGAATGCTGTTCTGAGGTTTGCTAGGCGCCCATATGCTGCAGCAGTTATTTGGTTGATGTGCGCTTCAGGAGATGTGCCTGGTGTTATACTCACCCCAAGATCTTTTTCCTTGAGTGAGGTTTGTAGTCTCTGACCCCCTAGACTGTACTCCGTCTGCGGCCTTCTTTGCCCTTCCCCAATCTTCATGACTTTGCACTTGGTGGGATTGAACTCCAGGAGCCAATTGCTGGACCAGGTCTGCAGCCTGTCCAGATCCCTTTGTAGTTCTGCCTGGTCTTCGATCGAGTGAATTCTTCTCATCAACTTCACGTCATCTGCAAACAGGGACACCTCAGAGTCTATTCCTTCCGTCATGTCGTTCACAAATACCAGAAACAGCACTGGTCCTAGGACTGACCCCTGCGGGACCCCGCTGGTCACAGGTGCCCACTCTGACACCTCGCCACGTACCATGACTCGCTGCTGTCTTCCTGACAAGTATTCCCTGATCCATTGTAGTGCCTTCCCTGTTATCCCTGCTTGGTCCTCCAGTTTTTGCACCAATCTCTTGTGTGGAACTGTGTCAAACGCCTTCTTGCAGTCCAAGAAAATGCAATCCACCCACCCCTCTCTCTCTTGTCTTACTGCTGTCACCATGTCATAGAACTCCAGTAGGTTTGTGACACAGGATTTCCCGTCCCTGAAACCATGTTGGCTGCTGTTGATGAGATCGTTCCTTTCTAGGTGTTCCACCACTCTTCTCCTGATAATCTTCTCCATGATTTTGCATACTATACATGTCAGTGACACTGGTCTGTAGTTTAATGCTTCATGTCTGTCTCCTTTTTTAAAGATTGGGACTACATTTGCTGTCTTCCATGCCTCAGGCAATCTCCCTGTTTCGATAGATGTATTGAATATTGTTGTTAGGGGTACACATAGCGCCTCTGCTCCCTCTCTCAATACCCATGGGGAGATGTTATCTGGCCCCATTGCCTTTGAGGTATCTAGCTCACTCAGAAGCCTCTTCACTTCTTCCTCGGTTGTGTGCACTGTGTCCAGCACTTGGTGGTGTGCCCCACCTCTCCGTCTTTCTGGAGTCCCTTCTGTCTCCTCTGTGAACACTTCTTTGAATCTCTTGTTGAGTTCTTCACATACTTCACGGTCATTTCTTGTTGTCTCTCCTCCTTCCTTCCTTAGCCTGATTACCTGGTCCTTGACTGTTGTTTTCCTCCTGATGTGGCTGTACAACAGTTTCGGGTCAGATTTGGCTTTCGCTGCTATGTCATTTTCATATTGTCTTTGGGCCTCCCTTCTTATCTGTGCATATTCGTTTCTGGCTCTACGACTGTTCTCCTTATTCTCCTGGGTCCTTTGCCTTCTATATTTCTTCCATTCCCTAGCACACTTGGTTTTTGCCTCCCTGCACCTTTGGGTAAACCATGGGCTCATCCTGGCTTTTTCATTATTCCTGTTACCCTTGGGTACAAACCTCTCCTCAGCCTCCTTGCATTTTGTTGCTACATATTCCATCATCTCATTAACTGGCTTCCCTGCCAGTTCTCTGTCCCACTGAACCCCGTTCAGGTAGTTCCTCATTCCTGTGTAGTCCCCTTTCTTGTAGTTTGGCTTCATTCGTCCTGGCCTTCCTGCTTCTCCCTCCACTTGTAGCTCTACTGTGTATTCGAAGCTTAAAACCACATGGTCACTGGCCCCAAGGGGTCTTTCATATGTGATGTCCTCGATATCTGCACTACTCAAGGTGAATACTAAGTCCAGCCTTGCTGGTTCATCCTCTCCTCTCTCTCTTGTAGTGTCCCTTACGTGTTGGCACATGAAGTTTTCCAGTACCACCTCCATCATCTTAGCCCTCCATGTATCTTGGCCCCCATGTGGGTCCAAGTTCTCCCAATCGATCTCCTTGTGGTTAAAGTCACCCATGATCAGGAGCTTTGCCCTGCATGCATGAGCTCTTCTGGCCACTCTAGCCAGTGTGTCAACCATCGCTCTATTGCTCTCGTCGTACTCTTGCCTTGGCCTCCTGCTGTTCTGTGGTGGGTTATACATCACTGCTATTACCACCTTGGGACCTCCAGAGTGAAGTGATCCCGCTATGTAATCCGCTGTCTCCTCTCTCCAGCTCATCAAAATTCCAGCGATTTTTGATCAGCAACGCCACTCCTCCACCCCCCCTGTTACCTCTGTCTTTCCTCAGGATTTGGTATCCCGTTGGAAAGATGGCATCTGTTATCATACCTGTAAGCTTGGTTTCTGTGAGAGCTATGATGTCCGGTGATGCTTCTTTGACTCTTTCATGCCACTCCTCCCACTTATTTGTTATTCCATCAGCGTTTGTGTACCATACCTTCAGTTTCCTTTCCAACACTGTGGTTTGGGGGGCCTGTGAGGGTGGGAGACCTGGTGGCATACTGTGGGATTCTATAGCTCGGTGTTGGGTGGAGGCTGTGGGTATGGATTGTAGTGTGTGTTGGGATGGTGTGATAGGTTGTATGGTTCTGAGAATAGTTGTGTGTGTGCTTGCCCTTGCTGTTCTGTTCTGCTCTGACTGACCTCTGCTGGTTCCATCCTTGTCTCTTTTCCTAGCTCCTTTCGCTTTTTTGTCCTCTCCCTCAGCTGCTGTCGTTCTGATTTTGTTCTGTCTCTGTCTAGGAACACCCTCTTGTACTCTTCCGAGTATTTCAATCGCGGTTTCTCTTGGAGGATCCTGTTCCGCACTGTTTCCGTCTTGAGAATCAGCTTGATTGGTCGGTTTCTCCCCTTCGAGTACCCCCCTATTCTCTGAAAATTTACAATCTCGTCCATCTCTTCACCTATTTCCGTGATGATTTTCTCAATCTCCTTTCCTTCTTCCTGCTGCCTTTCAGTGTGTGTCCTTTCCTCTCTCTCCTGAAGCCCATGGAT
>NC_091313.1:7214645-7219645 GCF_038502225.1 Cherax quadricarinatus | reverse complement strand
GCACGCACGCACACACACATACACACACACACACGTACACACGCACGCACGCACACACACGCACGCACGCACGGAGACACACACACACATACACAAACACACACAGAGTTGCAAATCAAATGAGTTTCCGAGTCGAGTGGTTAAGGGGAGACAGGGAGAGGAGATTAGTAAGGGGAGGAGGGGGACGTTAGGCGATAATTGGCAACAATAACATGACCTGGTAACCGTTTGTGTTAGACCTTTGTGGAAGGGTTGTTGTATGTACTTCTTCGTAGGTTATGGAATTATAGCTACGGTTGTTAAATGTTGAGAAGACCCTTGGTGAATTGCTGTTGACTTCCGAATCCTTTTATGTTTTTCTTCGTCTTATGACTATTGTAAGCACTTTTAGAAAAGAACTTACAACTTCATGGAGACAAGTGAATATGTGTTGAGTTGGGCGCCCAATACGACTATTATTGCACGAGTTTATCCATCGTCATTTTCCTTAATTCCAATGCTGTGTAATTTATAAATAACTGCAACGCACTGCCAACTGTTTCAGTCTTCTGTTGATATTAAAAAAAATCTGGAAAAATTAATGAGCTATATACAGACGAATATTAAGTTGTCACATAGGTAGAGCGAATTTAATAATGAGAAATTTCAATAATGTGGGTAAATTTTACAAGTACAACCCTGAAATAACAGTTCGCCTCCATAACTGAGCAGAAGGTTTGGCACATGAAACAGTTTACACGACTGATATTGATGTAGCCAGAGTCAAGTGGGATTTTAAGGTCACAATAATGTCTCACCTTCGTGAAGATCTCAGCTCACCAGACCTCACACGTCTACACCTTAAATTATTTGAACATATAGTTCTTAGAATTATTTGGAAAAATTATGCCAGTAACACTGACAAGTTATGTGTGGACTTGATATATTTTGTAATATCAGTCACCTAACCTGAGTAATTTGCTTGGGTAATTTTATATAAATATAAACCGATTACATGATTAGAAAAAAACGTATAAAGGACATTTCAATATTACTTACCATATTTAGATTTGGGTGTTATATCCTAATTTCTGCCTTTTGGTAGGCAACTCATATTGGCCAATACAAGTTAACATACCCGTAGTGAAAATTAATTCACTGGGAGGCGTATATTACATGTGATGTGAACTTAATCATTTTCTGACGATAAAGCTTCTATTACACATTAGTTCATTTCATTAGAAGATTCGGCCGATAATTTCTATTTCCTTGAGAGAACTAGCACTCCACTTCTCAGGAAAGTCACCTGGGCAGTACTGCCTCACCATGTACACCCCCCTCCCTCCCTTCCCCAATCAGAAGCGCCCACTCGCTTCCTCAGAGGTCATGTTGGTAGTTTGTGATTTGACAAGTCACATTAACACTTCATATTTACATTACATTATATAAACATTATTATATCCTTCAACTTTTACATACTAATTATAGGAAAATTATAAAAAAAGGTCTACAGGTTCCATAACGCTGAATAATTCCACCCCCCCCACCCGTCGTCCGAAATCCCCTAAAAATATATTTTTTTTCCATCAACTAAGAAGTTTTTAGAAAGCAAAATTAAAATTGAGCGGGTAATTAGCGAGAAAATTTCCAGAAATTAGAAAAACATTGCTATAAACGAGTAAAATAAAGGTTTTGTTCCTTTATAAGGGAACGCCGGGATGTTTGATGGCTCGGTCTTGATGCTTGACACGTCGTAAGTTATATATTTTCTTGTTTACTGACACATAATCAACACTTAAGGTCTGGGTTGTGTTGTTTAACTGATTCTTAAAATATTGTCTTGAATCTTTAGTATTTGGCATCAGGCATCACAGTGTCCTGCCTGAGGCCCCCGGTCTTCCTCGTAGGCCTCCTGATGGACGCACCTACCTGGCATCCTCTCCACTCCCCTGCATTACTGCAAGCTTTTCAAAAAGTATTGACTGTAACACGATAGACCTAGAGCTATCATTCATCTTTCCCCTGTGGTTGTTTTATACCTGTTATCGCTTGTTTTGTGATTATTGAACACATACATACACACACACACACACACATACACACACACACACACACACACACACACACACACACACACACACACACACACACACACACACACACACACACACACACACACACACACACACACACACACACACACACACACACACACACACACACACACACACACACACACACACACACACTCACAAAATGGGTAACACAAGAGGGCGGAGACCCAGGGGTCTGGAGGTCGAACCCAGGAGGGAGGAACCTGGGAGGGAAGACTGGGAGGTAGAGCTCACAAAAATGGAGGAAGAGTGGGGAAGGAAGCTAGCAGAGCTTGGCGGGGTAATGGAGGAGAGGATAGCTGAAGAGATCAGGAAGTGAGGACTACAAGTCTTAGCAGCAGAAGATAAGATAAAATGCTTAGAAGAGGAGCTATAAAACCTGAAACTGAATAGAGAGACAAATGACAGCACAGGAATGACATCACAGACTTCTATACCAGTCACAGACAAAGGGGCTGTAGGGGTTCAGGAAAAGATGAGTACAGGACGACCAATCGTGAAGCCTGCAGTCAATGCAGGAGACAAGACTAGTGCAGAGACTCTATCAGTCAACTACAGTGGCAGGGAACAGCTGAGCATGGAAGACAGTCCACTGAGGATAGGGGCTGCAGCAAGAGCAGGGGCTGAAGGCAGGAACGTCTCGATGGAAGGAGATAAAATACCTCAGAGGACGCAAAGAGAGACACAGTGGGAGAAGGAGAGGGAGAGGTCAGTGTTTGTCTACGGGCTCCAAGAAGTTGAAGGGGAAACCTATGATGAAAGAATCCAGGGGGAGAAGAAAGTGATCGAAGGTATCTTGAAAGCAATAGGAGAGGGAGACATGACCCAGGTGTCAAATTTTCGGAGAATTCGGTGGTTTGCACGCAGAAGGAGACGGCCTTTCAAAGTAGTCTTCAAGGCAGAATCAGCTCGAACCAGGGTCCTGCAGGAGAAAGCACGACTGAGGGACAATTCAGAGTACCGGAGCGTGTACCTCGATCGAGACAGAACAGAGGAGGAAAGGACGAGACTGAGAGAGAGAGGGTACAAAAACGAAAGGAGGAATGGGAGGCATCGATGAGGACGAGCAGAACCCAGACTCAGGTGGGAGGACAAATACACACTACAGAGACACCCACAGAAGGACTCCAACCACAACAACCCTAAAGTAACTGAACAACCTCAACCAAAACCCGCACACTGTTCTCTATGCCCCCACCCCCCACAACCACAAACTCCACCTCTACAGCATTCCCTTTTGGGCACTCTGACCCCACCCCCACCACAAACCCCACCCACACTGTGAAAACCCCAATGCAGATGAACAATCTCAACCAACACCCACACACTGCTCCCTCTCCCCCCACCCCTTACATCACAAACCCCACTGCCACAGCAGCTTCCTACTGGCACTCTGCCCTCACCCACCGCCACCACAAATCCCACCCACACCACAAACCCCCATAACCCCCCCCAGGGCTCCCACCACCCAACACCAATATTCTCCCAGGTCCACCATGATAGACAAGAAGCTGAAGGTGTGGTACACATATGCAGATGGAATAGCAAATAAATACGAGGAATGGCACGAAAGAATCAACGAGAAGTCTCCGGACATCATAGCAGTCACAAAAACGAAACTCACTAAGACAATAACAGATGCAGTCCTCTCACTGGGATATCAGATCCTGAGGAAAGATAGAAGGAACAGAGGGAAAGGAGGGGTTGCACTGCTCATAAAAACCCGATGGGGTTTCGAGGAAATGGAGGGCATGGACGAGATTGGAGAAAGAGACTATATAGCAGCCAAAATTCAATCTGGGGAACATAAGGTAGTCATTGCTGTGATGTATAACCCACCACAGAACTGCAGGAGGCCAAGAGAGGAATATGATGAGAACAACAGAGCGATGGTAGACACACTGGCTGAGGTGGCACGAAGAGCTCAAACGTGCAGAGCAAAGTTACTGGTTATGGGTGATTTCAACCACAGGGAGATCGATTGGGAAAACCTGGAGCCTCATGGGGGCCCCGAAACATGGAGAGCCAAGATGATGGATGTGGTACTGGAAAACCTCATGCATCAACACATCAGGGACACTACCAGAGAGCGAGGGGAGGATGAACCAGCAAGAATGGACCTTGTGTTCACCCTGAGTAGCTCAGACATTGATGACATCACATATGAGAGGCCCCTCGGAGCTAGTGACCACCTAGTCTTGAGTTTTGAGTACATAGTAGAGTTACAGGTAGAGAGGGTAACAGGAGTCGAATGAGAAAAGCCAAACTATAACAAGGGGGACTACACAGGTATGAGGAACTTCCTGCGGGAGGTGCAGTGGGACAGAGAAATGGTAGGAAAGACAGTAAATGAAATGATGGAGTATGTAACAACAAAATGCAAGGAGGCAGAGGAAAGGTTTGTCCCCAAGGGCAACAGAAACAAGTAAGACAAAAGCGAGTCCTTGGTTTACCCAAAGGTGCAGGGAGGCAAAAAATAAGTGCATTGGAGAATGGAAGAGGTATAGAAGGCAATAAACCCAGGAAAATAAGATCAGTCGAAGAGCCAGAAACGAATATGCACAGATAAGGACGGAGGCCCAGCGACAGTACGAAAATGACATAGTATCGAAAGCCAAGTCTGACCCGAAACTGCTGTTTAGCCACATTAGGAGAAAGACGACAGTCAAAGACCAGGCTGAGGAAAGAAGGTGGGGAACTCACAAAAAACGATCAAGAGGTATGCGAGAAGCCAACAGGAGATTTAAGGAAGTATTCACAGTGGAGACAGGAAGGACTCTGGGAAGACAGGACACAAACAGGGAGTAAGCCAACAGGTGCTGGACGATATGCACACAACTGAGGAGGTGAAGAAGCTGCTAAGTGATCTTGATACCTCAAAGGCGATGGGACCGGACAACATCTCCC
>NC_091313.1:7179645-7209645 GCF_038502225.1 Cherax quadricarinatus | reverse complement strand
ACCTCCTGTATCTCCTCACATCTACCAACTGCTGTATCTCCTCACATCTTCCAACTGCTGTATCTCCTCACATCTTCCAACTGCTGTATCTCCTCACATCTTCCACCTCCTGTATCTCCTCACATCTTCCAACTGCTGTATCTCCTCACATCTTCCAACTGCTGTATCTCCTCACATCTTCCAACTGCTGTATCTCCTCACATCTTCCAACTGCTGTATCTCCTCACATCTACCAACTGCTGTATCTCCTCACATCTACCAACTGCTGTATCTCCTCACATCTACCACCTGCTGTATCTCCTCACATCTACCAACTGCTGTATCTCCTCACATCTTCCAACTGCTGTATCTCCTCACATCTTCCACCTCCTGTATCTCCTCACATCTTCCAACTGCTGTGTCTCCTCACATCTACCAACTGCTGTATCTCCTCACATCTTCCACCTGCTGTGTCTCCTCACATCTACCAACTGCTGTATCTCCTCACATCTACCAACTGCTGTATCTCCTCACATCTACCAACTGCTGTATCTCCTCACATCTACCAACTGCTGTATCTCCTCACATCTTCCACCTGCTGTATCTCCTCACATCTTCCAACTGCTGTATCTCCTCACATCTTCCAACTGCTGTATCCCCTCACATCTTCCAACTGCTGTATCTCCTCACATCTACCAACTGCTGTATCTCCTCACATCTTCCACCTGCTGTATCTCCTCACATCTTCCAACTGCTGTATCTCCTCACATCTTCCACCTGCTGTATCTCCTCACATCTTCCAACTGCTGTATCTCCTCACATCTACCAACTGCTGTATCTCCTCACATCTTCCACCTGCTGTATCTCCTCACATCTTCCAACTGCTGTATCTCCTCACATCTTCCAAAAGCTGTATCTCCTCACATCTTCCACCTGCTGTATCTCCTTACATCTTCCAACTGCTGTATCTCCTCACATCTTCCACCTGCTGTATCTCCTCACATCTTCCACCTGTTGTATCTCCTCACATCTACCAACTGCTGTATCTCCTCACATCTTCCACCTGCTGTATCTCCTCACATCTTCCAACTGCTGTATCTCCTCACATCTACCAACTGCTGTATCTCCTCACATCTTCCAACTGCTGTATCTCCTCACATCTTCCACCTGCTGTATCTCCTCACATCTTCCACCTGCTGTATCTCCTCACATCTACCAACTGCTGTATCTCCTCACATCTTCCAACTGCTGTATCTCCTCACATCTTCCACCTCCTGTATCTCCTCACATCTTCCACCTGCTGTATCTCCTCACATCTACCAACTGCTGTATCTCCTCACATCTTCCAACTGCTGTATCTCCTCACATCTTCCAACTGCTGTATCTCCTCACATCTACCAACTGCTGTATCTCCTCACATCTTCCAACTGCTGTATCTCCTCACATCTTCCAACTGCTGTATCTCCTCACATCTTCCACCTGCTGTATCTCCTCACATCTTCCAACTGCTGTATCTCCTCACATCTTCCAATTGCTGTATCTCCTCACATCTACCAACTGCTGTATCTCCTCACATCTTCCCACTGCTGTATCTCCTCACATCTTCCAACTGCTGTATCTCCTCACATCTTCCAACTGCTGTATCTCCTCACATCTACCAACTGCTGTATCTCCTCACATCTTCCAACTGCTGTATCCCCTCACATCTTCCAACTGCTGTATCTCCTCACATCTTCCAACTGCTGTATCTCCTCACATCTTCCACCTCCTGTATCTCCTCACATCTTCCACCTGCTGTATCTCCTCACATCTTCCAACTGCTGTATCTCCTCACATCTTCCAACTGCTGTATCTCCTCACATCTTCCAACTGCTGTATCTCCTCACATCTACCAACTGCTGTATCTCCTCACATCTACCAACTGCTGTATCTCCTCACATCTTCCACCTGCTGTATCTCCTCACATCTACCAACTGCTGTATCTCCTCACATCTTCCACCTGCTGTATCTCCTCACATCTTCCAACTGCTGTATCTCCTCACATCTTCCACCTGCTGTATCTCCTCACATCTTCCACCTGTTGTATCTCCTCACATCTACCAACTGCTGTATCTCCTCACATCTTCCAACTGCTGTATCTCCTCACATCTTCCACCTCCTGTATCTCCTCACATCTTCCACCTGCTGTGTCTCCTCACATCTACCAACTGCTGTATCTCCTCACATCTACCAACTGCTGTATCTCCTCACATCTACCAACTGCTGTATCTCCTCACATCTTCCACCTGCTGTATCTCCTCACATGTTCCAACTGCTGTATCTCCTCACATCTTCCAACTGCTGTATCTCCTCACATCTTCCAACTGCTGTATCTCCTCACATCTACCAACTGCTGTATCTCCTCACATCTACCAACTGCTGTATCTCCTCACATCTTCCAACTGCTGTATCTCCTCACATCTTCCACCTGCTGTATCTCCTCACATCTTCCAACTGCTGTATCTCCTCACATCTTCCAATTGCTGTATCTCCTCACATCTACCAACTGCTGTATCTCCTCACATCTACCAACTGCTGTATCTCCTCACATCTTCCAACTGCTGTATCTCCTCACATCTTCCAACTGCTGTATCTCCTCACATCTACCAACTGCTGTATCTCCTCACATCTACCAACTGCTGTATCTCCTCACATCTTCCAACTGCTGTATCTCCTCACATCTTCCACCTGCTGTATCTCCTCACATCTTCCAACTGCTGTATCTCCTCACATCTTCCAATTGCTGTATCTCCTCACATCTACCAACTGCTGTATCTCCTCACATCTACCAACTGCTGTATCTCCTCACATCTTCCAACTGCTGTATCTCCTCACATCTACCAACTGCTGTATCTCCTCACATCTTCCAACTGCTGTATCTCCTCACATCTTCCAACTGCTGTATCTCCTCACATCTTCCAACTGCTGTATCTCCTCACATCTTCCACCTCCTGTATCTCCTCACATCTTCCACCTGCTGTATCTCCTCACATCTACCAACTGCTGTATCTCCTCACATCTTCCAACTGCTGTATCTCCTCACATCTACCAACTGCTGTATCTCCTCACATCTTCCAACTGCTGTATCTCCTCACATCTTCCAACTGCTGTATCTCCTCACATCTTCCAACTGCTGTATCTCCTCACATCTTCCACCTCCTGTATCTCCTCCCATCTTCCACCTGCTGTATCTCCTCACATCTTCCAACTGCTGTATCTCCTCACATCTACCAACTGCTGTATCTCCTCACATCTACCAACTGCTGTATCTCCTCACATCTTCCACCTGCTGTATCTCCTCACATCTACCAACTGCTGTATCTCCTCACATCTTCCACCTGCTGTATCTCCTCACATCTTCCAACTGCTGCATCTCCTCACATCTTCCACCTGCTGTATCTCCTCACATCTTCCACCTGTTGTATCTCCTCACATCTACCAACTGCTGTATCTCCTCACATCTTCCACCTGCTGTATCTCCTCACATCTTCCAACTGCTGTATCTCCTCACATCTTCCACCTCCTGTATCTCCTCACATCTTCCACCTGCTGTGTCTCCTCACATCTACCAACTGCTGTATCTCCTCACATCTACCAACTGCTGTATCTCCTCACATCTTCCACCTCCTGTATCTCCTCACATCTTCCAACTGCTGTATCTCCTCACATCTTCCAACTGCTGTATCTCCTCACATCTACCAACTGCTGTATCTCCTCACATCTACCAACTGCTGTATCTCCTCACATCTACCAACTGCTGTATCTCCTCACATCTTCCAACTGCTGTATCTCCTCACATCTTCCAACTGCTGTATCTCCTCACATCTTCCAACTGCTGTATCTCCTCACATCTACCAACTGCTGTATCTCCTCACATCTTCCAACTGCTGTATCTCCTCACATCTACCAACTGCTGTATCTCCTCACATCTTCCAACTGCTGTATCTCCTCACATCTTCCAACTGCTGTATCTCCTCACATCTACCAACTGCTGTATCTCCTCACATCTTCCAGTTGCTGTATCTCCTCACATCTACCAACTGCTGTATCTCCTCACATCTACCAACTGCTGTATCTCCTCACATCTTCCAACTGCTGTATCTCCTCACATCTACCAACTGCTGTATCTCCTCACATCTTCCAACTGCTGTATCTCCTCACATCTACCAACTGCTGTATCTCCTCACATCTACCAACTGCTGTATCTCCTCACATCTTCCAACTGCTGTATCTCCTCACATCTTCCAACTGCTGTATCTCCTCACATCTTCCACCTCCTGTATCTCCTCACATCTTCCACCTGCTGTATCTCCTCACATCTACCAACTGCTGTATCTCCTCACATCTTCCACCTGCTGTATCTCCTCACATCTTCCAACTGCTGTATCTCCTCACATCTACCAACTGCTGTATCTCCTCACATCTTCCAACTGCTGTATCTCCTCACATCTTCCACCTGCTGTATCTCCTCACATCTTCCAACTGCTGTATCTCCTCACATCTTCCAATTGCTGTATCTCCTCACATCTACCAACTGCTGTATCTCCTCACATCTACCAACTGCTGTATCTCCTCACATCTTCCAACTGCTGTATCTCCTCACATCTACCAACTGCTGTATCTCCTCACATCTTCCAACTGCTGTATCTCCTCACATCTTCCAACTGCTGTATCTCCTCACATCTTCCAACTGCTGTATCTCCTCACATCTTCCACCTCCTGTATGTCCTCACATCTTCCACCTGCTGTATCTCCTCACATCTACCAACTGCTGTATCTCCTCACATCTTCCAACTGCTGTATCTCCTCACATCTACCAACTGCTGTATCTCCTCACATCTTCCAACTGCTGTATCTCCTCACATCTTCCAACTGCTGTATCTCCTCACATCTTCCAACTGCTGTATCTCCTCACATCTTCCACCTCCTGCATCTCCTCCCATCTTCCACCTGCTGTATCTCCTCACATCTACCAACTGCTGTATCTCCTCACATCTACCAACTGCTGTATCTCCTCACATCTTCCAACTGCTGTATCTCCTCACATCTTCCAACTGCTGTATCTCCTCACATCTTCCAACTGCTGTATCTCCTCACATCTACCAACTGCTGTATCTCCTCACATCTACCAACTGCTGTATCTCCTCACATCTTCCACCTGCTGTATCTCCTCACATCTACCAACTGCTGTATCTCCTCACATCTTCCACCTCCTGTATCTCCTCACATCTTCCAACTGCTGTATCTCCTCACATCTTCCAACTGCTGTATCTCCTCACATCTACCAACTGCTGTATCTCCTCACATCTACCAACTGCTGTATCTCCTCACATCTTCCACCTGCTGTATCTCCTCACATCTACCAACTGCTGTATCTCCTCACATCTTCCACCTGCTGTATCTCCTCACATCTTCCAACTGCTGCATCTCCTCACATCTTCCACCTGCTGTATCTCCTCACATCTTCCACCTGTTGTATCTCCTCACATCTACCAACTGCTGTATCTCCTCACATCTTCCACCTGCTGTATCTCCTCACATCTTCCAACTGCTGTATCTCCTCACATCTTCCACCTCCTGTATCTCCTCACATCTTCCACCTGCTGTGCCTCCTCACATCTACCAACTGCTGTATCTCCTCACATCTACCAACTGCTGCATCTCCTCACATCTACCAACTGCTGTATCTCCTCACATCTTCCACCTGGTGTATCTCCTCACATCTTCCAACTGCTGTATCTCCTCACATCTTCCAACTGCTGTATCTCCTCACATCTTCCAACTGCTGTATCTCCTCACATCTACCAACTGCTGTATCTCCTCACATCTACCAACTGCTGTATCTCCTAACATCTTCCAACTGCTGTATCTCCTCACATCTTCCACCTGCTGTATCTCCTCACATCTTCCAACTGCTGTATCTCCTCACATCTTCCAGTTGCTGTATCTCCTCACATCTACCAACTGCTGTATCTCCTCACATCTTCCAACTGCTGTATCTCCTCACATCTACCAACTGCTGTATCTCCTCACATCTTCCAACTGCTGTATCTCCTCACATCTTCCAACTGCTGTATCTCCTCACATCTTCCAACTGCTGTATCTCCTCACATCTACCAACTGCTGTATCTCCTCACATCTACCAACTGCTGTATCTCCTCACATCTTCCACCTGCTGTATCTCCTCACATCTACCAACTGCTGTATCTCCTCACATCTTCCACCTCCTGTATCTCCTCACATCTTCCAACTGCTGTATCTCCTCACATCTTCCAACTGCTGTATCTCCTCACATCTTCCAACTGCTGTATCTCCTCACATCTACCAACTGCTGTATCTCCTCACATCTTCCAACTGCTGTATCTCCTCACATCTTCCAACTGCTGTATCTCCTCACATCTACCAACTGCTGTATCTCCTCACATCTTCCACCTGCTGTATCTCCTCACATCTTGCAACTGCTGTATCTCCTCACATCTTCCAACTGCTGTATCCCCTCACATCTTCCAACTGCTGTATCTCCTCACGTCTTCCAACTGCTGTATCTCCTCACATCTTCCACCTCCTGTATCTCCTCACATCTTCCACCTGCTGTATCTCCTCACATCTTCCAACTGCTGTATCTCCTCACATCTTCCAACTGCTGTATCTCCTCACATCTTCCAACTGCTGTATCTCCTCACATCTACCAACTGCTGTATCTCCTCACATCTACCAACTGCTGTATCTCCTCACATCTTCCACCTGCTGTATCTCCTCACATCTACCAACTGCTGTATCTCCTCACATCTTCCACCTGCTGTATCTCCTCACATCTTCCAAATGCTGTATCTCCTCACATCTTCCACCTGCTGTATCTCCTCACATCTTCCACCTGTTGTATCTCCTCACATCTACCAACTGCTGTATCTCCTCACATCTTCCACTTGCTGTATCTCCTCACATCTTCCAACTGCTCTATCTCCTCACATCTTCCACCTCCTGTATCTCCTCACATCTTCCACCTGCTGTGTCTCCTCACATCTACCAACTGCTGTATCTCCTCACATCTACCAACTGCTGTATCTCCTCACATCTACCAACTGCTGTATCTCCTCACATCTTCCACCTGCTGTATCTCCTCACATCTTCCAACTGCTGTATCTCCTCACATCTTCCAACTGCTGTATCTCCTCACATCTTCCAACTGCTGTATCTCCTCACATCTTCCAACTGCTGTATCTCCTCACATCTTCCAACTGCTGTATCTCCTCACATCTTCCAACTGCTGTATCTCCTCACATCTTCCAACTGCTGTATCTCCTCACATCTACCAACTGCTGTATCTCCTCACATCTTCCAACTGCTGTATCTCCTCACATCTTCCAACTGCTGTATCTCCTCACATCTACCAACTGCTGTATCTCCTCACATCTTCCAACTGCTGTATCTCCTCACATCTACCAACTGCTGTATCTCCTCACATCTTCCAACTGCTGTATCTCCTCACATCTTCCAACTGCTGTATCTCCTCACATCTTCCAACTGCTGTATCTCCTCACATCTTCCAACTGCTGTATCTCCTCACATCTTCCAACTGCTGTATCTCCTCACATCTTCCAACTGCTGTATCTCCTCACATCTACCAACTGCTGTATCTCCTCACATCTTCCAACTGCTGTATCTCCTCACATCTTCCAACTGCTGTATCTCCTCACATCTTCCAACTGCTGTATCTCCTCACATCTTCCAACTGCTGTATCTCCTCACATCTACCAACTGCTGTATCTCCTCACATCTTCCAACTGCTGTATCTCCTCACATCTTCCAACTGCTGTATCTCCTCACATCTACCAACTGCTGTATCTCCTCACATCTTCCAACTGCTGTATCTCCTCACATCTTCCAACTGCTGTATCTCCTCACATCTACCAACTGCTGTATCTCCTCACATCTTCCAACTGCTGTATCTCCTCACATCTTCCAACTGCTGTATCTCCTCACATCTTCCAACTGCTGTATCTCCTCACATCTACCAACTGCTGTATCTCCTCACATCTTCCAACTGCTGTATCTCCTCACATCTTCCACCTGCTGTATCTCCTCACATCTTCCAACTGCTGTATCTCCTCACATCTACCAACTGCTGTATCTCCTCACATCTTCCAACTGCTGTATCTCCTCACATCTTCCAACTGCTGTATCTCCTCACATCTTCCAACTGCTGTATCTCCTCACATCTACCAACTGCTGTATCTCCTCACATCTACCAACTGCTGTATCTCCTCACATCTTCCACCTGCTGTATCTCCTCACATCTTCCAACTGCTGTATCTCCTCACATCTTCCACCTGCTGTATCTCCTCACATCTTCCAACTGCTGTATCTCCTCACATCTACCAACTGCTGTATCTCCTCACATCTTCCACCTGCTGTATCTCCTCAAATCTTCCAACTGCTGTATCTCCTCACATCTTCCAAAAGCTGTATCTCCTCACATCTTCCACCTGCTGTATCTCCTTACATCTTCCAACTGCTGTATCTCCTCACATCTTCCACCTGCTGTATCTCCTCACATCTTCCACCTGTTGTATCTCCTCACATCTACCAACTGCTGTATCTCCTCACATCTTCCACCTGCTGTATCTCCTCACATCTTCCAACTGCTGTATCTCCTCACATCTTCCACCTCCTGTATCTCCTCACATCTTCCACCTGCTGTGTCTCCTCACATCTACCAACTGCTGTATCTCCTCACATCTACCAACTGCTGTATCTCCTCACATCTACCAACTGCTGTATCTCCTCACATCTTCCACATGCTGTATCTCCTCACATCTTCCAACTGCTGTATCTCCTCACATCTTCCAACTGCTGTATCTCCTCACATCTTCCAACTGCTGTATCTCCTCACATCTACCAACTGCTGTATCTCCTCACATCTTCCAACTGCTGTATCTCCTCACATCTTCAAACTGCTGTATCTCCTCACATCTTCCACCTGCTGTATCTCCTCACATCTTCCAACTGCTGTATCTCCTCACATCTACCAACTGCTGTATCTCCTCACATCTTCCAACTGCTGTATCCCCTCACATCTTCCAACTGCTGTATCTCCTCACATCTTCCAACTGCTGTATCTCCTCACATCTTCCACCTCCTGTATCTCCTCACATCTTCCACCTGCTGTATCTCCTCACATCTTCCAACTGCTGTATCTCCTCACATCTTCCAACTGCTGTATCTCCTCACATCTTCCAACTGCTGTATCTCCTCACATCTACCAACTGCTGTATCTCCTCACATCTACCAACTGCTGTATCTCCTCACATCTTCCACCTGCTGTATCTCCTCACATCTACCAACTGCTGTATCTCCTCACATCTTCCACCTGCTGTATCTCCTCACATCTTCCAACTGCTGTATCTCCTCACATCTTCCACCTGCTGTATCTCCTCACATCTTCCACCTGTTGTATCTCCTCACATCTACCAACTGCTGTATCTCCTCACATCTTCCACCTGCTGTATCTCCTCACATCTTCCAACTGCTGTATCTCCTCACATCTTCCACCTCCTGTATCTCCTCACATCTTCCACCTGCTGTGTCTCCTCACATCTACCAACTGCTGTATCTCCTCACATCTACCAACTGCTGTATCTCCTCACATCTACCAACTGCTGTATCTCCTCACATCTTCCACCTGCTGTATCTCCTCACATGTTCCAACTGCTGTATCTCCTCACATCTTCCAACTGCTGTATCTCCTCACATCTTCCAACTGCTGTATCTCCTCACATCTACCAACTGCTGTATCTCCTCACATCTACCAACTGCTGTATCTCCTCACATCTTCCAACTGCTGTATCTCCTCACATCTTCCACCTGCTGTATCTCCTCACATCTTCCAACTGCTGTATCTCCTCACATCTTCCAATTGCTGTATCTCCTCACATCTACCAACTGCTGTATCTCCTCACATCTTCCAACTGCTGTATCTCCTCACATCTTCCACCTGCTGTATCTCCTCACATCTACCAACTGCTGTATCTCCTCACATCTTCCACCTGCTGTATCTCCTCACATCTACCAACTGCTGTATCTCCTCACATCTTCCAACTGCTGTATCTCCTCACATCTTCCAACTGCTGTATCTCCTCACATCTTCCAACTGCTGTATCTCCTCACATCTACCAACTGCTGTATCTCCTCACATCTTCCACCTGCTGTATCTCCTCACATCTTCCAACTGCTGTATCTCCTCACATCTTCCAACTGCTGTATCTCCTCACATCTTCCAACTGCTGTATCTCCTCACATCTACCAACTGCTGTATCTCCTCACATCTTCCACCTGCTGTATCTCCTCACATCTTCCAACTGCTGTATCTCCTCACATCTTCCACCTGCTGTATCTCCTCACATGTTCCAACTGCTGTATCTCCTCACATCTTCCAACTGCTGTATCTCCTCACATCTACCAACTGCTGTATCTCCTCACATCTACCAACTGCTGTATCTCCTCACATCTTCCAACTGCTGTATCTCCTCACATCTACCAACTGCTGTATCTCCTCACATCTTCCAACTGCTGTATCTCCTCACATCTTCCAACTGCTGTATCTCCTCACATCTACCAACTGCTGTATCTCCTCACATCTTCCAACTGCTGTATCTCCTCACATCTTCCACCTGCTGTATCTCCTCACATGTTCCAACTGCTGTATCTCCTCACATCTTCCAACTGCTGTATCTCCTCACATCTTCCAACTGCTGTATCTCCTCACATCTACCAACTGCTGTATCTCCTCACATCTACCAACTGCTGTATCTCCTCACATCTTCCAACTGCTGTATCTCCTCACATCTTCCAACTGCTGTATCTCCTCACATCTTCCAACTGCTGTATCTCCTCACATCTACCAACTGCTGTATCTCCTCACATCTACCAACTGCTGTATCTCCTCACATCTTCCACCTGCTGTATCTCCTCACATCTACCAACTGCTGTATCTCCTCACATCTTCCACCTCCTGTATCTCCTCACATCTTCCAACTGCTGTATCTCCTCACATCTTCCAACTGCTGTATCTCCTCACATCTACCAACTGCTGTATCTCCTCACATCTACCAACTGCTGTATCTCCTCACATCTTCCACCTGCTGTATCTCCTCACATCTACCAACTGCTGTATCTCCTCACATCTTCCACCTGCTGTATCTCCTCACATCTTCCAACTGCTGCATCTCCTCACATCTTCCACCTGCTGTATCTCCTCACATCTTCCACCTGTTGTATCTCCTCACATCTACCAACTGCTGTATCTCCTCACATCTTCCACCTGCTGTATCTCCTCATCTTCCAACTGCTGTATCTCCTCACATCTTCCACCTCCTGTATCTCCTCACATCTTCCACCTGCTGTGTCTCCTCACATCTACCAACTGCTGTATCTCCTCACATCTACCAACTGCTGCATCTCCTCACATCTACCAACTGCTGTATCTCCTCACATCTTCCACCTGCTGTATCTCCTCACATCTTCCAACTGCTGTATCTCCTCACATCTTCCAACTGCTGTATCTCCTCACATCTTCCAACTGCTGTATCTCCTCACATCTACCAACTGCTGTATCTCCTCACATCTACCAACTGCTGTATCTCCTAACATCTTCCAACTGCTGTATCTCCTCACATCTTCCACCTGCTGTATCTCCTCACATCTTCCAACTGCTGTATCTCCTCACATCTTCCAGTTGCTGTATCTCCTCACATCTACCAACTGCTGTATCTCCTCACATCTACCAACTGCTGTATCTCCTCACATCTTCCAACTGCTGTATCTCCTCACATCTACCAACTGCTGTATCTCCTCACATCTTCCAACTGCTGTATCTCCTCACATCTTCCAACTGCTGTATCTCCTCACATCTTCCAACTGCTGTATCTCCTCACATCTTCCACCTCCTGTATCTCCTCCCATCTTCCACCTGGTGTATCTCCTCACATCTACCAACTGCTGTATCTCCTCACATCTTCCAACTGCTGTATCTCCTCACATCTACCAACTGCTGTATCTCCTCACATCTTCCAACTGCTGTATCTCCTCACATCTTCCAACTGCTGTATCTCCTCACATCTTCCAACTGCTGTATCTCCTCACATCTACCAACTGCTGTATCTCCTCACATCTACCAACTGCTGTATCTCCTCACATCTTCCACCTGCTGTATCTCCTCACATCTACCAACTGCTGTATCTCCTCACATCTTCCACCTGCTGTATCTCCTCACATCTTGCAACTGCTGTATCTCCTCACATCTTCCAACTGTTGTATCTCCTCACATCTTCCAACTGCTGTATCTCCTCACATCTTCCAACTGCTGTATCTCCTCACATCTACCAACTGCTGTATCTCCTCACATCTTCCACCTGCTGTATCTCCTCACAGCTACCAACTGCTGTATCTCCTCACATCTTCCAACTGCTGTATCTCCTCACATCTACCAACTGCTGTATCTCCTCACATCTTCCAATTGCTGTATCTCCTCACATCTTCCAACTGCTGTATCTCCTCACATCTTCCAACTGCTGTATCTCCTCACATCTTCCAACTGCTGTATCTCCTCACATCTTCCACCTGCTGTATCTCCTCACATCTACCAACTGCTGTATCTCCTCACATCTACCAACTGCTGTATCTCCTCACATCTTCCAACTGCTGTATCTCCTCACATCTTCCAACTGCTGTATCTCCTCACATCTTCCAACTGCTGTATCTCCTCACATCTTCCACCTCCTGTATCTCCTCACATCTTCCACCTGCTGTATCTCCTCACATCTTCCACCTGCTGTATCTCCTCACATCTACCAACTGCTGTATCTCCTCACATCTTCCAATTGCTGTATCTCCTCACATCTTCCAACTGCTGTATCTCCTCACATCTACCAACTGCTGTATCTCCTCACATCTTCCAACTGCTGTATCTCCTCACATCTTCCAACTGCTGTATCTCCTCACATCTTCCAACTGCTGTATCTCCTCACATCTACCAACTGCTGTATCTCCTCACATCTTCCACCTGCTGTATCTCCTCACATCTACCAACTGCTGTATCTCCTCACATCTTCCACCTGCTGTATCTCCTCACATCTTCCACCTGCTGTGTCTCCTCACATCTACCAACTGCTGTATCTCCTCACATCTTCCAACTGCTGTATCTCCTCACATCTTCCAACTGCTGTATCTCCTCACATCTACCAACTGCTGTATCTCCTCACATCTTCCAACTGCTGTATCTCCTCACATCTACCAACTGCTGTATCTCCTCACATCTTCCACCTGCTGTATCTCCTCACATCTACCAACTGCTGTATCTCCTCACATCTTCCACCTGCTGTATCTCCTCACATCTACCAACTGCTGTATCTCCTCACATCTTCCAACTGCTGTATCTCCTCACATCTTCCAACTGCTGTATCTCCTCACATCTTCCACCTGCTGTATCTCCTCACATCTACCAACTGCTGTATCTCCTCACATCTTCCAACTGCTGTATCTCCTCACATCTTCCAACTGCTGTATCTCCTCACATCTTCCAACTGCTGTATCTCCTCACATCTACCAACTGCTGTATCTCCTCACATCTACCAACTGCTGTATCTCCTCACATCTACCAACTGCTGTATCTCCTCACATCTACCAACTGCTGTATCTCCTCACATCTTCCAACTGCTGTATCTCCTCACATCTACCAACTGCTGTATCTCCTCACATCTACCAACTGCTGTATCTCCTCACATCTACCAACTGCTGTATCTCCTCACATCTACCAACTGCTGTATCTCCTCACATCTTCCAACTGCTGTATCTCCTCACATCTACCAACTGCTGTATCTCCTCACATCTACCAACTGCTGTATCTCCTCACATCTACCAACTGCTGTATCTCCTCACATCTTCCAACTGCTGTATCTCCTCACATCTTCCACCTGCTCCACTTCAACCTCTCATTTACCGTCTCTGCACTAAACTGGACGAGAAGTTTCTCACTAATAATACTCGGTTATTATAAATGATTTATAATGGTAACAAGTTGATGAGAAAGACACCTGTGTAGCAGTTACGTCTCTATATCGTTGATACTTGTCTACAATGCTATAATCGTCGGTATATGAGTAAAGAAGCTTGTTGCGCGGGCGAAACGCTTCGACAATATAAAGAACAAAAAAGTACAATACCATGACGGGAACAATACACTAATAACCCGTATATGGGAGAGACAAACTGACAACGACGTTTTTTCGGTAGGACTTGGACCATTTACAAAGTGACTTTGTAAATGGTCCAAGTCGGACCGAAACGTTGTCGTCAGCTTCTGTTTCGTGTGTGCGGGTTATCTGTGCTATCGACAATATAAATATCAAAGTGTTATGTAGGTTTCTTACGTTGACGCCCAGATCCTTTTCAAATTCAGCCGTCGTTCTCCTGTTTTTTCCAGTCTATTTTTCAAAGCTACCAACGGTGTTAGCTTCAATGACTTAGCACACTGTTCAACCCATGTACAACTCTAAACCATCTAAACGAACACTTTCCTATATTCCTTCTAAATCCGAATTAATCCAGCTTGAAACAAGTGATTAGAGTTCTTCCTGATTACATATCCCCAGCACACTGTTCATATCTCCTTTATACCTGTCTTCTATCTGCATACCTTAATTAATCACATCTTTCCATATTCTGCGCCTTTCTAGAGAGCAGATTCAGGGATTTCATTCTGTCTTCACTGGGAAGATTTCTTATACAGTGGATTAACTGTCATTCTTCACTGTATATTCTCTAAAGATTTACCTTATTTCTGAGATATGGAGACTAGAACTGCACTTCATAATCTAAATGAAATCTTTTTAATGTATAAAGTTGTAAAATAACTTGGGACTTCTGTTGATTATTCTTCATACTATAATTCAAGGAGTCTGTTGGTTTTATCAAGGACATTTAGGTACTGCTGTACTGCCTTCAGATTTTTGGTATGGTGTAAATCTTAGTAATGAATACCAAGAAGTTCCCGTAGCTTGATCACTAGCGCACTCAGCTCACACACTGAGGTCCGGAGTTCGAATCCCTGTTATGGCTGGAAAACATTAGGACGTGTTTCCAAAAGACATCTGCTGTTCATGTTCACCCATCAGTATAAAATGGGTACCTGGGTGTTAGTAGACTGGTGTGGGTCGCATCCTGGGACAAAACTGACCTAATTTGGCCGATATGCAGCTTTCTGTATAGTAGTATGTTATTGATATCCGCTAGGATTGTATACCTTGTACATGTACTCGTAGAAATAGATATAATAATAATATTTATTATTATTATTATTATTATTATTATTATTATTATTATTATTATTATTATTATTATTATTATTATTATTATTATTATTATAGAAAAAAAAGACACGTGAACAAGCACTGGGATATAAGAAAACGTTTCGGTCTTGAGACCTTGATCACTTCTTAGATACGAAGGACCAAAACTAACATAGTGAGGTGTGAGAGGCAGGTAGTGACTACTGCTTTACCAGTGGAGCAGCAGAAACAGCAACATAGGTAGCAATAAAAGTACAAAAGCAGCAACATAAGTAGCATCAACAGAAGCGTTAATAATAGCAAGGAAGGAAAAAGAAAGAGAAAGTAGAAGCAGCAGCTGTCATGGTGGTACAAAATGACATGGAAATTCCCTTCGTCCACTTTTTTTTTCAGTTGGGGCAGTGTGATGAGCGAGAGCGGACTCGACTCTTTTAGACGACAGCAGTGATTGCTTAAAAACTTAATTTATATCTTCTCTGTAGAAAACCTCAATGCAAACAGACATGAACATCATGTTTGCTGTTTTGTTTGTGTCCCAATTATTCTTTCCAGTCCTTCCTGTATACTCGTTCCCGAGTCTTTCCGTCGGTGTGTACCCGTCCCTCACTCTTCTGCAATTAATTCCTTGTCTCCTTCACCGTGATAGAAAATAATAATTTTCCAGGGATTATGTTTTATACGAATCATAGTCTCATTATAAATCTAAAGATCTCTTGTTATCTGTTGTTCCTATTGTATTTCTCTCTCTTTCTCTTTGTGTGTGTGTGACTACTTAATGATCCATGTCGGACCCAGACATCGTCATAAGTTTCTTTATCCTATCTCTTTCTCTCTTTCTCTCTCTCTCTCTCTCTCTCTCTCTCTCTCTCTCTCTCTCTCTCTCTCTCTCTCCCTCTTCTTTCATAAGAAACCAGTTATTTTTTCGTGTCTCCTCACAGTTTTTTCCCTTACATTTCTTCTTCCTTCTTCTTAATCTTCATAAAGGAGGCTCTCCAGTGTCCGTACCTCTAACACTACAAACATTCTCCCTCTCCTTCTTTCACGTCTCTCCGCTTTCAATCTTCCTTCTCATATTTTCTCCTTCTTATCCTTCTGTTCTTTCTCATCGTAACCATCCGTCTCTTCTTCCTCCTCTTCCCTCCTTTAATTCTATCAATCTTCCACCTTCTCTCTCTCTCTCTACATCGCCTTCCATTACTTCCTCTTCTATCTCATCATCATCATCGTCGTTTTTTTCATCTTCTCTTCTTATTCTTTCCAGTCATATTCCTCATACCGCTTTTCTCCTCTTCCTCCCATTTTTAATCTTATTCCACTACCGATCAACTCCTTTCTTTCCTAGCTCCTCGTCTTCCCTGTTCTCCTTTCCTTTGAACATCATAAGAAAGTAAGACCTGACATCGTTGACGATGGTAAGCATAAAAAAATATTCGAAAAAGCACTGGTTGATAGAGAGAGAGAGAGAGAGAGAGAGAGAGAGAGAGAGAGAGAGAGAGAGAGAGAGAGAGAGAGAGACAGACAGACAGACAGACAGACAGACAGACAGACAGAGAGAGAGAGAGAGAGAGAGAGAGAGAGAGACAGACAGACAGAGAGAGAGAGAGAGAGAGAGAGAGAGAGAGAGAGAGAAACATGAATATTGTTCATGACGAGGTGGCATGTGAGAGAGACTGAGGGAGAGTGAATAAGTCAGTGAGTGAGTATACTGCCTTTCAACCAGGTAGACGTAAATAGAACGATAACTACAAACTTTTAAATGCATAAAAATAGAACTCGGGAACACAAAAAATGGAAAATTAAAAAAAAAAAAAAAAAAAAAAAAAATACGAAATCACGAAACCGGCGAAGAGAGGATGATTATTTCGGAGTGTTTTATATGACTTATGAAGAGAAGAAAGACTTCCAAAAGAAAAGAAAAAATATGGAGCTTCTCACACAGTTGTGTCCTAAGTGTCAGAGAAATTTGGACTCCGCCTTCCTTCTCCAGCCAAAGGAGGTGCTGGAAAGAAGAAATGGTTCAGGAAGCACTGAAGGAAACACCTTGACTCATGAAACACTGAATGGAATCCACGGTCCAAAAAAGCTTATGGTTCCATAGGAAAAGAAACCTTTGGTTCATGATACATTGGAAGGAACCCATGGTTCAAGATGGTTCATAAGAAAGAATAGAAAAGTATGAAATAGAGAATACTAGTTCAACAGTAATGGACACACCAGCACACTATTAATGAGTACATCAGTACGCTAGTAATGTACAATGGACATACCAGTACACTAGTAATGGACACACCAGTACACTAGTAATGAACACACCAGAACACTAGTAATGGACACAAGGGTACACTATTAATTAACACACCAGTACACTAGTAATGGGTACACCAGTACACTAGTAATGGGTACACCAATACACTAGTAATGGGTACATCAGTACACCAGGAACGGACATACCAGTACACTAGTAATGGGTGCACCAATACACTAGTAATGGGTACATCAGTACACCAGGAATGGACACACCAGAACACTAGTAATGTACACCCCAGTACACTAGTAATGGACACACCAGTACACTAGTAATGAGTACATCAGTACGCTAGTAATGAGTACATCAGTACACTGGTAATGGACAATGGACATACTAGTACACCAGTAATGGATATTCCAGTACAGTAGTAGAAATCCGTGTAAGTTATCATGGTCAGTAACTGCAAATCCACTATTTAATGTGACTTGGGAGACAGAAAATAATTCGTCAAGAAAAATCAAGAATCACTTAACAGAGGAACTACTGATCTAAACTGACCAAAGTATTAAGTCACTATCATTGTAGAGCTCAACTGTGAAGAAATAAATTGGACAATCTATTAGAGTGGAACTGCAAGTAAATGGTCAAGATAGTAATAACGTAATAACGATGTTCATATACCATAATATAAATGAAATGACATGAATGAGGAGACATACCGTTAAAATCTGACCTGGTATTTACTTCGACAAAGAAAGAAATTTTCCAGGTAATCTGTCTTAACTCACTAGTCAAGAATGACCATGTTCTCTTGGAATTAACATATACTTTTAAATACGACTTACGTCGGAAAAAGAAACACACAAACAGGAGCGTCTGGGTTATAAGAAAGGAACCCGCAGTGCATTAAGGAAGTATTTCAGACAAAAATCGACGGGATATAATATTACAAATGATACATAAAAATAATTATGTAGAGAGTTCTGCAATATTTAAGCAATGTATTCCGTAAATGGATGAGATAAGAAGACTGTTAAGAGATAGATTCAATGAATGACGTTGGAAAGCAGCGAGAAATAAAGAAAGAACTTGGATACACAATACGAAGTGATCCAAATCTGAAACATACCGGAGATATAAACAAGCCAGATGCAAAGACACTAATGTAATGGTGAAGGAAGATAGAAACTTTGAAAACGAAATAGTAGAAAAGAGGAAGAATGAACATTTTTTTCAAGTCTCTACAAACAGGTAAATTAAATTTTAGAATAAAGAGAAGGAATTAGGGATGGTGAGACAATCACTGTATGAGGAGGAAGCTTGCGAGACATAGAATAGGAAGTTTTAGTGTTTTTACAGAAAATATTGTATATGTAGAATAATTAAAACAAAAAAATGTGTTAGAAAATACTGAGGTGGGCGAAGAAATGCCACGAAATTGTTACTGGATGTGAGCAGAAAAAAAAAATTAGATGAGAAAGCATTATGGGGATTCAAAGATTGTGCAGAACTGAGCTATCAAATTTAGAACATTTTATGATTACACTTCAGGAAAGAAAACTGACAGACAAATGGAAGATGGAGATATTGTTCTCATATTTAAAAAAAAAAATCGTGACAGGGAAGACCTTTTTAAAACTATAGGTCTGTTTGTCAGGTGTAAAAATATTGAAAAAGGCCATTAGACATAAGTGGATAAAATAATTAGAAGCAAACTACCTCCAGCCAAGTACATAATTAGGATTTCGGACTGCAAATTCCTTTATGTCAAATCTGTTAAGTAGTTATGACAGTTATAAATTTTGCAAGACCAAAATAGATGGGCAGATTCCATTTACTTTGTGGTTCCCTTTTTAAAGACAAATTTTAAAACTTCAAAACGTAGAGGAAATAAAAGGTAAAGTATTAAAATAAATAAGACATTTTCTGTTTGATTGAAAACGCGAAGAATGAAAAACAATGTCCTCGAGTGAAGCTGGCAGTAGTAAAGCGTCTCAAGGATCTGTTGCTGCCCCAGCAATATTTATTTAAATCTTTTAAAGTTGCTAGAAATACTTTTTACAATCCAAAACGGGACAACCAGCCTTATTCAACTAAAAATATGTTGGTTCTCCCTTACCATGAAAACTTGGTTGATATGCCTTCTCTTCTTAAGACTTTTAATATTAAAGTTGTATTCAAAAATCTTGATATAGTAAAAAAACTTTTGATAAAGAATTCCCCCCAAAATGCTGATGGATGTGTCTATGAGATTCCTTGTAAAATTTGCGATAAAGTTTATTACGGTCAAACTGGTAAAAATCTCGAACTAAGATTACAACAACATAAATATAGCATTAGAACTGGACAAGATTCCAATGCTCTATTTATTCATGTAAGAGATTTTATCCATCCAATTGATTTTCAAAAAGTTGAGAAAGTAGTATCAAGCAAGTTCATGGTCGACAGGAATATAATTGAATCTTGTTTCATAAAAAGCAGTTTTGACAATAAAATGAATATTTCCTTTGGTTTATATAAATTAGATAAATTTATAATTAATAGAATTTGGGAAGAATTTAATAATACACTGGACAAATAATAATTTTAAAATTTTCTTGGGTAGAATAGTTTGTTGGTGGGTTGTGCAAAGGACCTGTCCAGTTGGGCCGGCGCACGTCAGGTGTTTAACCATTGTGGCATCTGATAGTGAGGTGTTGGCCAGACCCCTTATATACCTTCCTTGAATGCTTTGCTTTCATAGTTCCTTGATAATGTGAGTAGTCACGAAAGCGATTGGAATTTCTCTATTCTTTCAGAGTGGTTGTTTTGCATATTCTGAAATCACCTGTTTACTGTGATCTTATTGCATATATATATATATACAGTGGTCCCCCGCTTTTCGTAGTTCCCGGCAATCGTAAAATTCGCCAATCATAGAGGTATTTTCGTATAAACATGGACTCCCTTTTCATAGGTCGTAGTTCGTCCGGGACGCATACCCACGGCGTGAGCCAGGGCGGCAGCCAGTCTGGCACTGTTTACCAGTGAGCGAAGGTCCCCTCACGTGCTCCAGCGAAATATTTCATAATATTCCATTTATTTTAGTGCTTGCAAGTACTAAATAAGCTACCATGGCTCCAAAGAAAGCTCCTAGTGCCAAGCCTGTGGTAAAGAAGGTGAGAAATACGATTGAATTTAAGAAAACCATCATTGAACAATATGAAAGTGGTACAAGTGTGGCCGAACTGTCCAGGATGTATAAGAAACCCTACACAACCTTATGTTCCATAGTGGCCAAGAAAAATGAAATAAAGGATGCTGTTGTTGCAAAGGGAGTAACTATGCTGACAAAAATGAGATCACCAGTACTGGAAGAGGTTGAGAAGTTATTATTGGTGTGGATAAATGAGAAACAATTAGCAGGAGATACTCTTATGACTTCGTTTATTTGTGAAAAGGCTAGGCAGTTGCATGAAGATTTGGTAAAGAAATTGCCTGCAAATAGTGGTGAAGTGAGTGAATTTAAGGCCAGCAATGGCTGGTTTGAGAGATTTAAGAACCGTACTGGCATACACAGTGTGGTAAGGCATGGTGAGGCTGCCAGTTCGGACCACAAGGCGGCTGAAAAATATGTGCATGAATTCCAGGAGTACATAGAGGCTGAAGGACTGAAACCTGAATAAGTGTTCAATTGTGACGAAACAGGCCTCTTTTGGAAGAAAATGCCAAAGAGGACCTTCATTACACAAGAGGAAAAGGCAATGCCAGGACACAAGCCTATGAAAGACAGGCTGACGCTAATGTTCTGTGCTAATGCTGGTGGGGATTTCAAAGTGAAGCCATTACTAGTGTACCATTCTGAAAATCCCAGAGTGTTCAGGAAAAACAATGTTATGAAGAGTAAATTGTGTGTGTTTTGGAAATCTAATAGTAAGGCATGGGTCACGAGGGAAATTTTCGTCGAGTGGTTCAATGAAGTGTTTGGCCCTAGTGTGAAGGAGTATCTCCTGGAAAAGAAATTGGATCTCAAGTGCCTGCTAGTAATGGACAATGCACCTGCTCATCCTCCAAACTTGGATGACCTAATTTTCGAGGAGTTTGGGTTCATCACAGTAAAGTTCTTGCCCCCGAATACCACTCCTCTCCTCCAACCCATGGACCAGCAGGTTATTGCAAACTTTAAAAAACTCTACACAAAAGCAATGTTTCACAGGTGCTTGACTGTGACCACAGACACTCACTTGACCCTAAGGGAATTTTGGAGAGAACACTTCAGCATCCTCCACTGCATAACCCTTATAGGTATGGCTTGGGAGGGAGTGACTACCAGGACTTTGAACTCTGCCTGGAGAAAATTGTGGCCAGATTGTGTCGACAAGAGGGATTTTGAAGAATTTGGGACTGACCCTAATGAGCCTATGTCTGTTGTAAAATCAATTGTGGCACTGGGGAGTTCCATGGGGTTGGATGTGAGTTTGGAGGATGTGGAAGAATTGGTGGAAGACCACAATGAAGAGCTCACCACTGAGGAGCTGCAAGAGCTTCAGCAGGAAGAGCAACACATCGCAGCTCAGAATCTTGATGCAGAGGAGGAGGAAGAGAGATGGACGAAGGTGCCTTCTTCAGAAATTAAAGAGATTTTTACTATGTGGGGTAAGATGGATAGCTTTATGGAGAAACATCACCCTAACAAGGTTGTTGCAAGCCAGGTTGGCAACATGTACAGTGACAAAGTCTTGGGCCATTTTAGGGAAGTGTTAAAGAGACGCCAGAAACAGAGCTCTCTCCACAGTTATTTTGTGAGACAGGACTCCAGTGACTCTCAAGGTGGTCCTAGTGGCATTAAGAAACAGAGAAGAGAAGCAACCCCAGAAAAGCAAATGGTACCTGAGGTGTTGATGGAAGGGGATTCCCCTTCCAAACTATAAACAATCCACTCTCTCTCCTCCTCCAGTCTCCCATACACTAAGAAGAATCTCCAATAAAGGTAAGTGTTATGCTGTTAATGTTTCATTCATCATTTCCCATTGTATTGTTTATGTACTACATGCATATTTCATGTTAAAACAATTTTTGTTTTAATACTTCTGGGTGTCGGGAACGGATTAATTGTATTTACATTATTTCTTATGGGGAAAATTGATTCATAAATCGTAAATTTCGTTTATAGTAACGGCTCCAGGAACGGATTAATTACGAACAACGAGGGACCACTGTATATATATATATATATATATATATATATATATATATATAGATAAATATTTATATATATATATATATATATATATATATATATATATATATATATATATACATATATATATATATATATATATATATATATATATATATATATATATATATAATATATATATATAATATATATACATATATATATATATATAGGCATATAAATATATATATATATATATATATATATATATATATATATATATATATATATATATATATATATATATATATACATATATATATATATATATATATATATATATATATATATATATATATATATATATATATATATATATGGTTTAGAAAGACACGTAAGCAAACACTATGACATATTAGAAAACGTTTCGGTCCTGGGACCTTGATCACTTCTAACATATTGCAATAAAGTTGGTAGAATTACAATATGTAAAGTAAAAGGACACAAGTGCAACTAATGTGACATTTATTGTGGCAACGTTTCGCTCTCCAGGAGCTTTATCAAGCCATTACAAACAATACATGGACACAGAGGGTATATAAAGGCTCAGAGTGAGATGCAATACTAGTGAGGTAACATTTCGATGTTCACTAGTGGTAGTAGTAGTAGTAGTAGTAGTAGTGGTAGTGACAAAAGTAATACAATATGATAGAGCAATTAATTCGTACATGAGAAAAAGGATACAAAAGCTATTACTTGGGTAACATAAAAATAGGTTGGACAAATATAGACTGGAAAGATGCAGTTTGTTTCAGTGTTCACTCTCTGTAATGTGCTTTGTGTAGTATAACAGGAGAGACTAAGTGATGGCAGGGTTTACTGTTTTCAGGAGAATTCTTGCTAAGACTTCGGAGATGGTGAAGCTGCCGTTAATTGCTCTATCATATTGTATTACTTTTGTCACTACCACTACTACTACTACCACTAGTGAACATCGAAATGTTACCTCACTAGTATTGCACCTCACTCTGAGCCTTTATATACCCTCTGTGTCCATGTATTGTTTGTAATGGCTTGACAAAGCTCCTGGAGAGTGAAACGTTGCCACAATAAATGTTACATTAGTTGCACTTGTGTCCTTTTACTTTACACTTCTAACATACAGAGGTAGAAGTGATCAAGGTCCAAGGACCGAAACGTTTTCTAATAAATATGTCAGAGTGTTTGCTTACGTGTCTTTCTAAACCAACTTGTCGGTACTTATTACCAAGGTTTATACCATACATATATATATATATATATATATATATATATATATATATATATATATATATATATATATATATATATATATATATATATATATATATATATATATATATATATATATATATATATATAAAATATATATATATAATATATATATATATATATATATATATATATATATATATATATATATATATATATATATATATATATATATATATATATATATATATATATATATATATATATATATATATATGCAAAACAACCACTGTGAAAGAATAGAGAAATTCCAAGGGCTTTCGTGACTACTCACATTATGCCTTCTCTTCTTAAGACTTTTAATATTAAAGTTGTATTCAAAAATCTTGATACAGTAAAAAAAACTTTTGATAAAGAATTCCCCCCAAAATTCTGACGGATGTGTCTATGAGATTCCTTGTAAAATTTGCGATAAAGTTTATTACGGTCAAACTGGTAAAAATCTCGAACTAAGATTAAAACAACATAATTATAGCAGGTTGGTAGACAGCAACCACCCAGGGAAGTACTACCGTCCTGCCAGATGACTGTGAAACAAAAACCTGTAACTGTTTTGCATGATGGTAGGATTGCTGGTTTCTTTTTCTGTCTCATAAACACGCTAAGATAACAGGGATATCTTGCTACTCCTACTTACACTTTGGTCACACTTCACAGACACGCACATGCATATATATATATATACATACATCTAGGTTTTTCTCCTTTTTCTAAATAGCTCTTGTTCTTTTTTATTTCTTCTATTGTCCATGGGGAAGTGGAAAAGAATCTTTCCTCCGTAAGCCATGCGTGTCGTATGAGGCGACTAAAATGCCGGGAGCAATGGGCTAGTAACCCCTTCTCCTGTATACAATTACTAAAAAAGAGAAGAAGAAAAACTTTATAAAACTGGGTTGCTTAAATGTGCGTGGATGTAGTGCGGATGACAAGAAACAGATGATTGCTGATGTTATGAATGAAAAGAAGTTGGATGTCCTGGCCCTAAGCGAAACAAAGCTGAAGGGGGTAGGAGAGTTTCAGTGGGGGGAAATAAATGGGATTAAATCTGGAGTATCTGAGAGAGTTAGAGCAAAGGAAGGGGTAGCAGTTATGTTAAATGATCAGTTATGGAAGGAGAAAAGAGAATATGAATGTGTAAATTCAAGAATTATGTGGATTAAAGTAAAGGTTGGATGCGAGAAGTGGGTCATAATAAGCGTGTATGCACCTGGAGAAGAGAGGAATGCAGAGGAGAGAGAGAGATTTTGGGAGATGTTAAGTGAATGTATAGGAGCCTTTGAACCAAGTGAGAGAGTAATTGTGGTAGGGGACTTGAATGCTAAAGTACGAGAAACTTTTAGAGAGGGTGTGGTAGGTAAGTTTGGGGTGCCAGGTGTAAATGATAATGGGAGCCCTTTGATTGAACTTTGTATAGAAAGGGGTTTAGTTATAGGTAATACATATTTTAAGAAAAAGAGGATAAATAAGTATACACGATATGATGTAGGGCGAAATGACAGTAGTTTGTTGGATTATGTATTGGTAGATAAAAGACTGTTGAGTAGACTTCAGGATGTACATGTTTATAGAGGGGCCACAGATATATCAGATCACTTTCTAGTTGTAGCTACACTGAGAGTAAAAGGTAGATGGGATACAAGGAGAATAGAAGCATCAGGGAAGAGAGAGGTGAAGGTTTATAAACTAAAAGAGGAGGCAGTTAGGGTAAGATATAAACAGCTATTGGAGGATAGATGGGCTAATGAGAGCATAGGCAATGGGGTCGAAGAGGTATGGGGTAGGTTTAAAAATGTAGTGTTAGAGTGTTCAGCAGAAGTTTGTGGTTACAGGAAAGTGGGTGCAGGAGGGAAGAGGAGCGATTGGTGGAATGATGATGTAAAGAGAGTAGTAAGGGAGAAAAAGTTAGCATATGAGAAGTTTTTACAAAGTAGAAGTGATGCAAGGAGGGAAGAGTATATGGAGAAAAAGAGAGAAGTTAAGAGAGTGGTGAAGCAATGTAAAAAGAGAGCAAATGAGAGAGTGGGTGAGATGTTATCAACAAATTTTGTTGAAAATAAGAAAAAGTTTTGGAGTGAGATTAACAAGTTAAGAAAGCCTAGAGAACAAATGGATTTGTCAGTTAAAAATAGGAGAGGAGAGTTATTAAATGGAGAGTTAGAGGTATTGGGAAGATGGAAGGAATATTTTGAGGAATTGTTAAATGTTGATGAAGATAGGGAAGCTGTGATTTCGTGTATAGGGCAAGGAGGAATAACATCTTGTAGGAGTGAGGAAGAGCCAGTTGTGAGTGTGGGGGAAGTTCGTGAGGCAGTAGGTAAAATGAAAGGGGGTAAGGCAGCTGGGATTGATGGGATAAAGATAGAAATGTTAAAAGCAGGTGGGGATATAGTTTTGGAGTGGTTGGTGCAATTATTTAATAAATGTATGGAAGAGGGTAAGGTACCTAGGGATTGGCAGAGAGCATGCATAGTTCCTTTGTATAAAGGCAAAGGGGATAAAAGAGAGTGCAAAAATTATAGGGGGATAAGTCTGTTGAGTGTACCTGGTAAAGTGTATGGTAGAGTTATAATTGAAAGAATTAAGAGTAAGACGGAGAATAGGATAGCAGATGAACAAGGAGGCTTTAGGAAAGGTAGGGGGTGTGTGGACCAGGTGTTTACAGTGAAACATATAAGTGAACAGTATTTAGATAAGGCTAAAGAGGTCTTTGTGGCATTTATGGATTTGGAAAAGGCGTATGACAGGGTGGATAGGGGGGCAATGTGGCAGATGTTGCAAGTGTATGGTGTAGGAGGTAGGTTACTGAAAGCAGTGAAGAGTTTTTACGAGGATAGTGAGGCCCAAGTTAGAGTATGTAGGAAAGAGGGAAATTTTTTCCCAGTAAAAGTAGGCCTTAGACAAGGATGTGTGATGTCACCGTGGTTGTTTAATATATTTATAGATGGGGTTGTAAGAGAAGTAAATGCGAGGGTCTTGGCAAGAGGCGTGGAGTTAAAAGATAAAGAATCACACACAAAGTGGGAGTTGTCACAGCTGCTCTTTGCTGATGACACTGTGCTCTTGGGAGATTCTGAAGAGAAGTTGCAGAGATTGGTGGATGAATTTGGTAGGGTGTGCAAAAGAAGAAAATTAAAGGTGAATACAGGAAAGAGTAAGGTTATGAGGATAACAAAAAGATTAGGTGATGAAAGATTGAATATCAGATTGGAGGGAGAGAGTATGGAGGAGGTGAACGTATTCAGATATTTGGGAGTGGACGTGTCAGCGGATGGGTCTATGAAAGATGAGGTGAATCATAGAATTGATGAGGGAAAAAGAGTGAGTGGTGCACTTAGGAGTCTGTGGAGACAAAGAACTTTGTCCTTGGAGGCAAAGAGGGGAATGTATGAGAGTATAGTTTTACCAACGCTCTTATATGGGTGTGAAGCGTGGGTGATGAGTGTTGAAGCGAGGAGAAGGCTGGAGGCAGTGGAGATGTCATGTCTGAGGGCAATGTGTGGTGTGAATATAATGCAGAGAATTCGTAGTTTGGAAGTTAGGAGGAGGTGCGGGATTACCAAAACTGTTGTCCAGAGGGCTGAGGAAGGGTTGTTGAGGTGGTTCGGACATGTAGAGAGAATGGAGCGAAACAGAATGACTTCAAGAGTGTATCAGTCTGTAGTGGAAGGAAGGCGGGGTAGGGGTCGGCCTAGGAAGGGTTGGAGGGAGGGGGTAAAGGAGGTTTTGTGTGCGAGGGGCTTGGACTTCCAGCAGGCATGCGTGAGCGTGTTTGATAGGAGTGAATGGAGACAAATGGTTTTTAATACTTGACGTGCTGTTGGAGTGTGAGCAAAGTAACATTTATGAAGGGATTCTGGGAAACCGGCAGGCCGGACTTGAGTCCTGGAGATGGGAAGTACAGTGCCTGCACTCTGAAGGAGGGGTGTTAATGTTGCAGTTTAAAAACTGTAGTGTAAAGCACCCTTCTGGCAAGACAGTGATGGAGTGAATGATGGTGAAAGTTTTTCTTTTTCGGGCCACCCTGCCTTGGTGGGAATCGGCCGGTGTGATAATAAAAAAAATAAAAAAAATTATAGCATAAGAACTGGACAAGATTCCAATGCTCTATTTATTCATGTGAGAGATTTTAACCATCCAATTGATTTTCAAAAAGTTGAGAAAGCTGTATCAAGCAAGTCCATGGTCGACAGGAATATAATTGAATCTTGTTTCATAAAAAGCAGTTTTGAGAATAATATGAATATTTCCTTTGGTTTATATAAATTAGATCCATTTATAATTAATAGAATTTGGGAAGAATTTAATAATACATTGGACAAATAATAATTTTTAAAATCCTTATTTCTTGGGTAGAATAGTTTGTTGGTGGGTTGTGTGAAGGACCTGTCTAGTTGGGCCGGTGGGTCTGCTGCAGTGTTCCCTTTCTTATGAGTCGCGTGTCAGACGTTCCTTTGTTGCGGGATCTGATAGTGAGGTGTGTGCTAGACCCCTTATATACCTTCCTTTGATGCTCTACTTTCACTGTTCCTTGATAATGTGAGTAGTCACGAAAGCGCTTGGAATTTCTCTATTCTTTCACAGTGGTTGTTTTGCATATTCTGAAATCACCTGTTTACTGTGATCTTATTGCTTATAAATATATATATTTATGTGCAATAAATAAATAAATAAATATATATATATATATATATATATCTATATATATATATATATATATATATATATATATATATATATATACATATATATATATTATTAGCACACTGGCCGATTCCCACCAAGGCAGGGTGGCCCGAAAAAGAACAAAATTCACCATCATTCACTCCATCACTATCTTGCCACAAGGGTGCTTTACACTACAGTTTTTAAACTGCAACATTAACACCCCTCCTTCAGAGTGCAGGCACTGTACTTCCCATCTCCAGGACTCAAGTCCGGCCTGCCGGTTTCCCTGAATCCCTTCATAAATGTTACTTTGCTCACATTCCAACAGCACGTCAAGTATTAAAAACCATTTGTCTCCATTCACTCCTATCAAACACGCTCACGCATGCTCGCTGGAAGTCCAAGCCCCTCGCACACAGAACCTCCTTTACCCCCTCCCTCCAACCTTTCCTAGGCCGACCCCTACCCAGCCTTCCTTCCACTACAGACTGATACACTCTTGAAGTCATTCTGTTTCGCTCCATTCTCTCTACATGTCCGAACCACCTCAACAACCCTTCCTCAGCCCTCTGGACAACAGTATTGGCAATCCCGCACCTCCTCCTAACTTCCAGCTACGAATTCTCTACATTATATTCACACCACACATTGCCCTCAGACATGACATCTCCACTGCCTCCAGCCTTCTCATCGCTGCAACATTCATCACCCATGCTTCATACCCATGTAAGAGCGTTGGTAAAAATATACTTTGTCTCAACAGACTCCTAAGTGCACCGCTAAACCCTTTTCCCCTCATCAATTCTATGATTCACCTCTTTTTTTCATAGACCCATCCGCTGACACGTCCACTCCTAAATATCTGAATACATTCACCTCATCCATGCTCTCTCCCTCCAATCTGATATCCAATTTTTCACCACCTAATCTTTTTGTTATCCTCATAACCTTACTCTTTCCTGTATTCACTTTCAATTTTCTTCATTTACATACCCTACCAAATTCATCCACCAACCTCTGCAACTTCTCTTCAGAATCTCCCAAGAACACAGTGTCATCAGCAAAGAGCAACTGTGACAACTCCCACTTTATGTGTAATTCTTTATCTTTTAACTCCACACCTCTTGCCAAGACCCTCGCATTTACTTCTCTTACAACCCCATCTATAAATATATTAAACAACCACCGTGACATCACACATCCTTGTTTAAGGCCTACTTTTACTGGGAAATAATCTCCCTCTTTCCTACATACTC
>NC_091313.1:7164645-7174645 GCF_038502225.1 Cherax quadricarinatus | reverse complement strand
CTGGTCCTCGTCCGATTGAATTCTTCTCATCAACTTCACATCATCTGCAAACAGGGACACTTCCGAGACTATTCCTTCCGTCATGTCCTTCACATATACCAGAAACAGTACCGGTCCTAGAACTGACCCCTGTGGAACCCCGCTCGTCACAGGCTCCCACTCTGACTCCTCATTACGTAACATGACTCGCACCGCAATGAATCAGGTATTCCCAGAACTATTGCAGTGACATCCCTGTTATCCCTGCCTGGTCCTCCAGTTTTTGCATTAAACTCTTGTGTGGACCTGTGTCAAACACCTTCTTACAGTCCAAGAAAATGAAATCTACCCACCCCCTTCTCTCTCTTGTCTTACTACTATCACCCTGTCGTAGAACTCCAGTGGGTTTGTGACACAAGATTTCCCGTCTCTGAAACAGTGCTGGTTGTCGTTGATAAGCTCATTTCTTTCTAGGTACTCCACCATTCTTCTCCTGATAATCTTTTCCATGACTTTGCATATTATACATTTCAGTGACATTGGTCTGTAGTTTAATGCTTCGTGTCTTCTCCTTTTTTAAAAATTGGGACTACATTTGCTGTCTTCCATACTTCAGGTAGTCGCTCTATTTCGATAGATGTGTTGAAGATTAGTGTTAGTGGTATACAAAGTGCCTCTGCTCCCTTTCTCAGGACCCATGGAGAGATGTTATCCGACCCCAACGACTTTGAGGTATCTAGCTCGTTTAGCAGCCTCTTCACTTCTTCCTCAGCTGTATGTATTGTGTCCAACACTTGATGGTGTACCCCACCTCTCCGTCTTTCCGGAGTCCTTTCTGTCTCCTCTGAACATTTCTTTGAATCTCATGTTGAGCTCCTCACATACTTCTCGGTCGTTTCTTGTGATCTACCCTCCTTCCTTCCTCAGCCTGATTACGTAGTCTTTGACTGTTGTTTTCCTCGTGATGTGGCTGTACAACATCTTCGGGCCAGATTTGACTTTCGATGCTATGTCATTTTCGTATTTTCGTTAGGCCTCCCTTCTTACCTGTGCATATTCATTTCTGGTTCTAAGACTGCTCTCCTTATTCTCCTGGGTACTTTGCCTTCTATACTTCTTCCAATCTCTAGCACACTTGGTTTTGACCTCTATACACCTTGGGTGAACCAAGGGTTCATCCTTTCTTTCTCGTTATTTCTGTTACCCTTGAGTACAACCCTCTCCTCAACTTCCTTGCATATTGTTTTCACATATTCCATCATCTCATTTACTGATCTCCCTTAAAGTTCTGTCCCACTGAACCCCGTGCAGGAAATTCTTCAAGCCTGTGTAGTCCCCTCTCTTGTTGTTTGGCTTTATTCGTCCTGCCCTTCCTACTTTCCTCTCCACTTGTAACTCTACTATGTATTCGAAGCTCAGAACCACGTGGTCACTGGCCCCGAGGGGTCTTTCTTATGTGATTTCCTCAATATCTGCACTACTCAAGGTGAATACTAGGTAGAGTCTTGCTGGTTCATCCTCTCCTCTCTTTCTCTGGCAGTGTCCCTTACGTGTTGGTGCTTGAGGTTTTCGAGTACCACCCCCATCATCTAGCCCTCCACGTTTCAGGGTCCCCATGTGGCTCCAGGTTTTACCAGTCATTTCCCTGTGATTGAAGTCACCCACAATCAGCAGCTTTGCTCTGCTCGCATGAACCCTTCTGGCCACTTCAGCCAGTGTGTCAACCATCGCTCCATTACTCTCATCATACTCTTGCCTTGGTCTTCTGCTGTTCTGTGGTGGGTTATACATCACTGCAACTACCACCCTGGGACCTCGAGACTGAAGTATTCCTATTATGTAGTCAATTGCCTTTCCTCCGTCTCCTCTCTCCAGCTTATCAAAATCCCATTGGTTTGTGATGAGCAGTGCCACTCCTCTTCTCCCTCTGTCTTTTCTCAGAATCTGATATCCCATTGGAAAGATGGCATCTGTTATCATTCCTGTGAGCTTGGTTTCTGTGAGAGCTATGATGTCTGGTGATGCCTCTTTGATTCTTTCATGCCACTCCTCACACTTATTTGTTATTCCATCTGCATTGGTGAACCAAACCTTCAGTTTTTTTTTTTGGTGTGTGTGTGTGTGTGTGTGTGTGTGTGTGTGTGTGTGTGTGTGTGTGTGTGTGTGTGTACTCACCTATTTGTACTCACCTATTTGTGGTTGCAGGGGTCGAGTCATAGCTCCTGGCCCCGCCTCTTCACTGATTGCTACTAGGTCCTCTCTCTCCCTGCTACATGAGCTTTATCATACCTCGCCTTAAAACTATGTATGGTTCCCGCCTCCACTACTTCACTTTCTAGACTATTCCACGACTTGACTACTCTATGACTGAAGAAATACTTCCTAACATCCCTTCAACTTCCAATTGTGACCTCTTGTGTCTGTGTCCCATCTCTGGAACATCCTGTCTTTGTCCACCTTGTCTATTCCGTGCAGTATTTTATATGTCGTTATCATGTCTCCCCTGACCCTCCTGGCCTCCAGTGTCGTCAGGCCGATTTCCCTCAACCTTTCTTCGTAGGACAATCCCCGTAGCTCTGGGACTAGTCTTGTTGCAAACCTTTGCACTTTCTCTAATTTCTTGACGTGCTTGACTAGGTGTGGATTCCAAACTGGTGCTGCATACTCCAGTATGGGCCTGACGTAAATGGTATACAGGGTCTTGAACGACTCCTTCCTGAGGTATCGGAACGCTATCCGTAGGTTTGCCAGGCGCCCGTATGCTGCAGCAGTTATCTGATTTATGTGCGCCTCAGGAGATATGCTCGGTGTTATACTCACCCCCAGATCTTTTTCCTTGAGTGAGGTTTGCAGTCTTTGGCCATCTAAACTATATTGTGTCTGCGGTCTTCTTTGCCCTTCCCCAATCTTCATGACTTTGCATTTGGCAGGGTTAAACTCAAGGAGCCAGTTGCTGGACCAGGCTTGCAGCCTGTGCAGGTCTCTTTGTAGCCCTGCCTGATCCTCATCCGATTTGATTCTTCTCATTAACTTCACATCATCTTCAAACAAGGACACTTCTGAGTCTATCCCTTCCGTTATGTCGTTCACATATACCAAGAACAGCACAGGTCCTAGGACTGACCCCTGTGGAACCCCGCTTGTCAGAAGCGCCCACTCTGACACCTCGTCACGTACCATGACTCGTTGTTGCCTCCCTGTCAGGTATTCTCTGATCCATTGCAGTGCCTTTCCTGTTATATGTGCCTGATCTTCTAGCTTTTTCAGTATCCTCTTGTGAGGAACTGTGTCGAAGGCCTTTTTGCAGTCCAAAAAAACGCAGTCGATCCACCCTCTCTCTCTTGTCTTCTGTCACCTTGTCATAAAACTCTAGTAGGTTTGTGACACAGGATTTTCCTTCCCTGAAACCATGCTGGTTGTCAATTATACACTTGTTTCTTTCCAGGTGCTCCACCACTCTCCTCCTGATGATCTTCTCCATGACCTTGCATACTATACACGTTAGTGATACAGGTCTGTAGTTTAGTGCCTCATGTCTGTCTCCCTTTTTAAAAATTGGGACTACATTTGCCATCTTCCATACCTCAGGGAGTTGCCCAGTTTCAAATGATGTGTTGAAGATCTTTGTTAATGGCACACACAATATCTCTGCTCCCTCTTTAAGGACCCACGGAGAGATGTTGTCTGGTCCCACCGCCTTTGAGGTGTCAAGTTCGCATAGCAGCTTCTTCACTTCCTCCTTGGTTATATGTACCTCATCCAGCACTTGCTGGTGTACCCCCCTGTTCTGATTTCCTGGAGTCCTACTGGTTTCCACTGTAAATACTTCTTTAAATCTAGTGTTGAGCTCCTGACATACCTCTCGGTCGTTGCTTGTGAATTCCCCATCACCCTTCCTCAGTCTGATTACCTGGTCCTTGACTGTTGTTTTCCTCCTGATGTGGCTGTACAACAGCTTCGGGTCAGTCTTGACTTTCGATGCTATGTCATTTTCATATTGTCGCTGAGCCTCCCTTCTTATCTGTGCATATTCATTTCTGGCTCTTCGGCTAATCTCTTTATTTTCCTGAGTTCTCTGTCTTCTGTACCTTTTCCATTCTCTAGTACACCTAGTTTTTGCCTCCCTACACCTTTGGGTGAACCAAGGACTCGTTCTGTTCTTCCCATTATTTCTGTTTCCCTTGGGAACAAACCTCTCCTCTGCCTCCTTGCATTTTGTTGCCACATAGTCCATCATTTCTTGTACTGGTTTTCCTGTCAGTTCCCTCTCCCACTGAATGTTTTGAAGGAAGTTCCTCATGCCTGAGTAGTTCCCCCCTTTTGTAGTTTGGTTTTTCCCATCCTATTCCTGCTACTCTCTCCACTTGGAGCTCAACTATGTAGTCGAAGCACAGAACCACATGATCACTAGCTCCCAGGGGCCTTTCATACAAGATATCCTCGATGTCTGAACTACTCAAGGTGAATACAAGGTCCAGTCTTGCTGGTTCATCTTCTCCTCTCTCTCTGGTAGTGTCTCTAACATGTTGATGCATGAGGTTTTCCAGTACTACATCCATCATCTTGGCTCTCCATGTTTCGGAACCCCCATGGGGCTCCAGGTTTTCCCAGTCAATCTCCTTGTGATTGAAATCACCCATAACTAGTAACTTTGCTCCCCCCACGTGTGCTCTCCTGGCCACCTCGGCTAGTGTGTCGACCTTGGCTCTGTTGCTCTCATCGTATTCTTCTCTTGGTCTCCTGCAGTTCTGTGGTGGGTTGTACATTACTGCAATTATCACCTTATGTCCCTCAGACTGGATTGTTCCTACTAAGGAGTCCCTTTCACCCGTGCCATCCATTCCTTCCATTTTCTCAAAACCCCACTGGCTTTTAATGAGCAGTGCAACTCCTCCTCCCCCTCTCCTCCCTCTGTCTTTCCTGAAGATTTGATATCCGGGTGGAAAGATTGAATCTGTTATTATTCTGGTGAGTTTTGTTTCTGTGAGTGCTATTATGTCTGGGGATGTCTCCTTGATTCTTTCGTGCCACTCCTCATACTTATTTGTTATTCCATCTGCAATTTGTATACCATACCTTCAACTTCTTTTTCTAAGACTGTGGTCTGGGAGGTGTATTGGGGTTGGGGGAAGTGGGAGACCTGATAAGGAACCTATGGGTGGTTGCTGTGGGGTGGAGTTTGTAATGTAGTGGGTGGGGGCATTGGATATGGCATGGTAGTGGTTTTGGTTTCAGAGTGTTTGGCTGCACTGGGGTTGACTTGGTTGGGAGGCTTCCATAGGAAGCCGTGAGGGAGGTTGTATTTGATCTTCTTCCTGTGTCTGGGATCTCCTGTCTGTCTTCTCCATCCCCATCCCCCTCCTCCTTTCCTTTCGCCTTTGTACCATCTCTCTCAGTTTCCGCCTTTCGTCTTGTGTTCTGTCGCGGTCAGAGATACCTTCCTGTATGCCGGCATGTCCCTTAATCGTGCTTTTTCCTGCAGTATCCTGTTCCGAGTCGATTCTGCCTTGAAGGTCACTTTCACTGGCCGGGTTCTTTTTTTACAAACCCCTATTCTCCGAAAATTTTTCCAGCTGGGTCATGTCGTCTTCTCCGATTACTTTCATGATGCTTTCAATTGCTTTTTTTTCCCCTTGTTTTCTTGCTTATGTTTCCCCTTCAACTTCCTGTAGCCCATACACAAAGACTGACCTCACCCTTTCATTCTCCCACTGCATATCCCTGTGTATCCCCTCATTCAATTTGAATTCCTCCATTGCAGCTTTCCTTTCTTCAGTTTCACTAGCTACTGTACATGGGCTCAGTGGCCTGTCATTTTCCCTTCTCGGCTTTCCCTGGGCTCTGTTGTGGTCTTTTAGGGCCTCCACATATAGCTTAGCTCTTTCATTTACTACAGTCTCCACTGATAGAGCTTCTACATGCAGTTTTGCTCCTCCTTTCCCTACAGTCCCCTTATTTGTGGCTGAGGTAGCGGTCTCTGTTGTCAATCCCATAATGTTCTTTAGTTCTTTAGGCTGTTTCAGATTTTCCAGTTCCTCTTCTAAACTCTGTATCCTGGCCTCTGCTGCTTTGACTTTCACCTCCCACTTCCTGCTTTCCATGTCTATCCTCTCTTCCATTCTCATGCTAAGTTCTTCTAGTTTCTTTTCCCATTCTTGTTCCTTTTTGTGATCTCTGCTGCCCAATCTTCCTTTGCAGTTTCCTCCTCCTGTCCCTTGGGTTTTCTTGTTGCTCTCTGGCAACCCATATTTGTTTTATCCTGATTGCCTCCCAGAGTGGGGAAACCTATGTAATTCTGTATGTTAGGTTAGTATTGTATATGTCAGAGTGAGGTAGAGGAGGAACTGGTGGCTATATGGGAGAGTAGTAGGGGGAGGGGAGGGGAGGGAAGGAAGAAGTGGGTGAAGTGGGTAGTGGGAGGGAGAGGTGGGGAGGGGGGAGGGTGAAAGAGGGAGGGGAGGGATCAGGTGAAGGAGTGAGATGTCGGTGGGGGGAGGGGGGAGTGTATGTGAGTCTGGCAACATGTGTGTGTGTGTGAGTGGGGGTGGGGGTGTGGTGTGTGTGGGTGTTGGGGATGGGTGTGTGGGTGGGGTGGGGTGTGGGTGTGGGTGTGTGTGGGTGTGTGGGTGTGTGGGTGTGTGGGTGTGTGTGTGTGTGTGTGTGTGTGTGTGTGTGTGTGTGTGTGTGTGTGTGTGTGTGTGTGTGTGGGTGTGTGGGTGTGTGTGTGTGTGTGTGTGTGTGTGTGTGTGTGTGTGTGTGTGGGTGTGTGTGGGTGGGTGGGTGTGTGTGTGTGTGGGTGTGGGTGTGTGTGTATGTGTGTGATGTGTGTGTGGTGTAGTGTGACACACTAGGCTTACTTTTGAAGATTATAAAAAAATTTCACAATCAATTCTTATTATATGCACTAATATATACTATATAATATTAATTGCGTACATTGTGTTTGTGTGTGTGTGTGTTTACTAGCTTGTCGTTCTTTGAAAAAGAGGGGGGTCACGTTAACACTATTTGTTATTGTTGGTTCACCGGTACTCTCCCGGCCCAGATCTTCGTTGTTGTTGGTTCACCGGTACTCTCCCGGCCCAGATCTTTAATGTTGTTGGTTCACCGGTACTCTCCCGGCCCAGATCTTCGTTGTTGTTGGTTCACCGGTACTCTCCCGGCCCAGATCTTTAATGTTGTTGGTTCACCGGTACTCTCCCGGGCCAGATCTTCGTTGTTGTTGGTTCACCGGTACTCTCCCGGCCCAGATCTTTAATGTTGTTGGTTCACCGGTACTCTCCCGGCCCAGATCTTCGTTGTTGTTGGTTCACCGGTACTCTCCCGGCCCAGATCTTTAATGTTGTTGGTTCACCGGTACTCTCCCGGCCCAGATCTTTAATGTTGTTGGTTCACCGGTACTCTCCCGGCCCAGATCTTTGTTGTTGTTGGTTCACCGGTACTCTCCCGGCCCAGATCTCCGCACACTAGGCTACTTTACTTTTTGAAGATTATAGGATTATTTTTTTCTCACTCAATTCCTTATTATTATATACTAATGTTTATTATAACAATAATTACGGGTGCACACGTGCGTTTGTATGTGCGTACTTGTTTACTGGTGCACACGTGTGTTTGTATGTGCGTACTTGTTTACTAGCTTGTCCCTCAGAAAAACGGGGGGGTTCACTAGGCTACAACAACTCTTCTGGAGTTTACCTGGCGATATTTAGATAATTTACTAACCACATCTATCTCCTGGTACTGAAATAGGGAGAGAGAGATGGTATAGCATACAACCAGCAGGGCGAGACACTTGAGACTTTAGACACTAACCAAAATTAACCACAAATAGGCAAGTGATGTCGTCTGCACAACAATGGAGGTTCCTGCTGGTCGTTCTATCAACTCCTTCAATTTTGTAACTCCTTCAGGAACTTTATCATGCATTCAAGTTTTTTATTTTCTTTTCTTTTAAGACTTGGTATTCCTCTTTTTTCTTTAGTACAGTATTATGGTCATAACAAGTCTGATGATGTTAGCTACATTCACAACACCAACAGCTGGGGATTGACTAATTTTTCTTACTTTCAGTATTTACTTAATCACTCTTTTATGACCTTATCACTACACTGCTGCTATAATCAACCAACATATGTATTTGTTAATATTTCAGATCACACCGTTAACCCAATTAACTGTTTGGATATTTTTTGTCAACACTGCGGCCAGTAGCCTGATCAGCTGACTGCTACCCTCCCTCACTCAAATTTCATTCAAATTTAAATTGTAAAATTCTTGATCCTATCACATTATTCGCACTCTTGAAAGCTATTACACTCTTGTAGGTATGTTCACTGATTCACTCACATACGATGACCGCTAATAATATCTTAGGACAGCCACTAGAACGCTAAATCCTGGGAGCACTATTTAGCGATACTGCTTCACGTGTGTGTGTACTCACCTATACTCACCTATTTGTGGTTGCAGGGGTCGAGTCCTAGCTCCTGGCCCCGCCTCTTCACCGGTTGCTACTAGACCCTCTCTCTCCCCGCTCCATGAGCTTTATCAAACCTCGTCTTAAAACTGTGTATGGTTCCTGCCTCCACTACGTCATTTTCTAGGCTATTCCACTGCCTTACAATTCTATGACTGAAGAAATACTTCCTACTATCTCTCTGACTCATTTGTGTCTTCAACTTCCAATTGTGGCCTCTTGTTTCTGTGTCCCCTCCCTGGAACATCCTGTCCTTGTCCACCTTGTCTATTCCACACAGTATTTTATATGTCGTTATCATGTCTCCCCTGACCCTCCTGTCCTCCAGTGTCGTCAGGCCGATTTCCCTTAATCTTTCTTCATAGGACATTCCCCTTAGCTCTGGAACTAACCTTGTTGCAAACCTTTGTACTTTCTCTAGTTTCTTGACGTGCTTTATCAAGTGCGGGTTCCAAACAGGTGCTGCATACTCCAGTATGGGCCTGACATACACGGTGTACAGTGTCTTGAATGATTCCTTACTAAGGTGTCGGAATGCTGTTCTCAGGTTTGCCAGGCGCCCATATGCTGCAGCAGTTATCTGATTGATGTGTGCTTCCGGAGACATGCTCGGTGTTATACTCACCCCAAGATCTTTCTCCTTGAGTGAGGTTTGCAGTCTTTGGCCACCTAGCCTATACTCTGTCTGTGGTCTTCTGTGCCCTTCCCCTATCTTCATGACTTTGCATTTGGCAGGATTAAATTCGAGAAGCCATTTGCTGGACCAGGTGTCCAGTCTGTCCAGGTCTCTTTGAAGTCCTGCCTGGTCCTCATCAGATTTAATTCTCCTCATTAACTTCACATCATCTGCAAACAGGACACTTCTGAGTCTAACCCTTCCGTCATGTCGTTCACATATACCAAAAATAGCACTGGTCCTAGGACCGACCCCTGTGGGACCCCGCTCGTCACAGGTGCCCTCTGTGATACATCATTACGTACCATGACACGTTGTTGCCTCCCTGTCAGGTATTCTCTGATCCATTGCAGTGCCCTTCCTGTTATATGCGCCTGATGCTCTAGCTTCTGCACTAATCTCTTGTGAGGAACTGTGTCAAAGGCCTTCTTGCAGTCCAAGAAGATGCAATCAACCCACCCCTCTCTCTCTTGTCTTACTTCTGTTATTTTATCATAAAACTCCAGAAGGTTTGTGACACAGGATTTGCCTTCCGTGAATCCGTGCTGGTTGGCATTTATACTCCTGTTCCGTTCCAGGTGCTCCACCACTCTCCTCCTGATAATCTTCTCCATAATTTTGCATACTATACACGTCAATGACACAGGTCTATAGTTTAGTGCCTCTTTTCTGTCTCCTTTTTTGAAAATGGGAACTACATTTGCCGTCTTCCATACCTCAGGTAGTTGCCCAGTTTCCAGGGATGTGTTGAAGATTGTGGTAAGTGGTATGCACAACATATCTGCTCCCTCTCTAAGGACCCACGGGGAGATGTTGTCCAGTCCCATTGCCTTTGAGGTATCTATGTCCCTTAGCAGTTTCTTCAC